>NC_142933.1:56584603-56624603 GCF_046866305.1 Octopus bimaculoides | reverse complement strand
ACCATATAGCTAAGAAACAGTCTTTTTACCACACAAACAGGACTATGTTTTCTACAACAGAGGTTATAGAAAAAATACAAGGTAAGTAGATAACCAGCTTCTGAAAAATTCTAATTATTAATTTACTTTTTATGTATATCTCATTTAGTGCAACATCATGCAACAGATAAAAGTTTCATTGAGATCTTGTAAAATTTCTTTCCAATTTTTGCCAGAATATTTTTAAAAAGCATAGTTTAGATGTAGTTTCACTTACTGATGGTGAGAATTTTTGATATATTTATACTCAACTCAATTTTGGTGGGAAATAAACTTTTTTCTTTGTTTTTTTTTTGTGCTATCAACTGATCTCATCTCCTAATATGCTGCAAATGATTTTTTTCCATGGAAAGCGGAGGGGTTGAGGTAGGGTGGACCCTCGGAAATCCCCTCCTCACCTCACCCAATTAGGCCCCACAACTCCTAAGGCTGATCAATGGCAGATGAAACACATCCAGCAGTATTGGTCCAATTCCACCTATAGTGCTTTTTAGAGCCATATATCTATATGAAATGCTTCTTTAAAGCAAATACCATGGCTTTCAGCAGTATATCCATGTTAAGTAAGATATGCAGAATGCTTTAGACATATCTCTCTATAAACACTTGACAATTACATCTTTCTTTGAACAATTAAACTATTTCTTTCTTCTTGAGTTTTTACCTGAAACTAATTATACTTATTGAAAAACTAATGATGCTGAGCACATGATATTGTTATTGAATCTTAAATGTAACCATAGCAATTCTGTTTTTGTTGAGTTTGTGAAGAATAAATTCAATATTTTGCATCAAACTGATGTACAGTCAGTCACTATATTTTTGCCTCAAAGAAACATACTAGCAATGTTGCACCAGCATTTTTAAAAATATAGTAATCATACAAAATCTTATCAATCAGGCAATGGTTTTCATGGGTCACAATCTGCACTTTCTTAATGTGATCATCATCAGGGATGGATTTATAGGGAGTAAAGGGAGCAACTGTCCTGGGGCCCCTGATAGATACTGGTGGGGGGTGTCCCTGCTATGATACTGGTGGGGGGTGTCCCTGCTATGAAGAGTATGCAGCACTCAGCTCAGGGAAGTCCCACCTCCCAGCAATCAGGCAAGAAGAGGCCCTCTTTCAGCATACAAAGATATTTTGACTTTTTAAAAAACGTAATGAATTCTTTTATGGTAAATAACCATAGATTTTGTCACTTTAGAGACACCAATTAATTCAATTAAAAAACATTTTATTATCCAGTCCCAAAGCAGCTTTTGGGACAACAGAGAAAAGGGAAACAACAGAACACTCCTGAAAATGTATGTATGTATCTGTGAGTGTGTGTTTGTGCATGTGTGTGTGTGTATAAGTATGAGTGTAAATAAGGAGATTGATAGAAAGAAGTTATTGTCTCTAGGTCAAATTCCTTCTTTCAACATATGATTGAGCAATGACCTTGGCTTGAACGCTTGTAGTTAAAGACATGCACACATACACACACACACACACAAACACACACATGCACACATATATTGCTACTTCTAAACTCAATTATTTCACTGAGGCATTGAAAACTGGTCATATTTTATGAAACAAGTAATGAATATGTTCCATGATGAATTTTGAATTTAGTTTTAAAAGCACTTTTTTTCTGCTTTAGAATTATTACAAAGATGTTCAAGTATTTTTCATTAAATCGAACATATTTTCTTATTTTTTCCTACACTTTACATCATTCAGTCAAACACTTGAAATTATTATATGGTAGTGGGGCAAAATGAATGATTTCCAATTTCTTGTTATTTTTTCTCTTTCTATTTTCAGCCATTACATTGCAAGTATTGCATTCTTATTTTGTACCATTACATCATCTGTTGGAGTAAAAATTGGTCATGTAGTTGTTGAAGTTGAGGGAGTTTGAAACAGGTGACAAGAAATTTTTACTCAACTTTGACCTGATTGTAATTGAGGAGCCAATAAAATATCTGGATAATTTTTGGTGTTTAACCACCAATATTCTTTTCTCTGTTGGATTCTACATCGATATTTTTCCTGCATTTTTATCTGATTTGATAATCTTCAAGTTTCAGGAAGAAAAAAATGTCTAAATTGGGGCAAAATGAGTAATGACTAATTTTGATAATTTTTTTTCTCTCATAGTGCATAAATATATCAGGAAGAGAGCTGTTCCAGCAGCTCATAAAGAAGCTACAGAGAATATTTTATGTTGAGTTTTTAGATTTAGTCAAGTTTCATTAATTTCATATCACCAAAGATTATCCTGGTATTTTAATAGCTACCTCAATTACAATCAGGTCAAAATTGAGGTAAAATTTCCTGAAAAAAAAATTACTTGTTACCTGTTTCAAACTCTCAACTTCAACAACATCTGCATCACCAACTTTTACCTTATTCTATCTTACTAATTTTTACCCCACCTATATTTGTTTTTTATATGCTCAAAGAGAACAGTGATAATTTTTTGATATAGTGTTCTGAATATGTTATAGGTTTTATTACATTCAGAGAATGCCTTTACTTAGCTGATATACTTTTGGTAAGGTAGTGAACATTTTTGAAAAACATATTTTCTTCAAAGTCAAAAATGCAGTAAATATTACTCATTGTGCCCCACCTACCCCACTACTGGAAACTGGAAAAGCAGACTTTCAGAATAACTGTTTGAATTTCTGTTTTTGTTGAGATATTCCCTTTTTTTCTCATGCATTGCAAAACAATGAAGAAGAATTTTAAAAATGCATGTCTTTTAAATGTTGGTATCTCTACTCACCCCTCTCAGACACATGCACACTCATCATGCCTTGGGAACAGCAACAACCACATTTGTCTTTTTTGTAATTTTCTGTCATTTTATCGCATTTCACATGCTGAAACATTTGTAACTCGCATTAAAAGAAAAAAAATCTTACCCCCTCTTCCCTCCTTTATTGCACTTTTCACAATGAAGGAAAAGTCAAACGCTGCAAGTGGATGTGTAAAAGCAAAATTTAAATTTTGAAAAATATATCTATAAAGTGACATTTTCAGTCATTTATTTAAATTTTCTCTGCTAACTCATCAAATTCAATTACATCAAATAGATGGGTTTTGAGATTTAAATCTGGTAAATTTAAATCCGGCCCTGATCATCATTCATTGTCATGAAAGGGTTCAAGATTTGAAATTGTCTTCAGTGGATGTTCTCTGTTTGAAGTGTACCACTTGTGACATTGTTTACCAGTAAAAACGATTTTGTCTGTGGCTGAAGGTCAAGTTTACCCTTTCACATCACTGCAGTTATGTACATAGTGTGCAGGTACAAGTCCGTTTCCATTAGTGAGGAGGGAGTTCTTAATTTTTATTCTTTTCTTGTGTTACTGTTTATAAATGTAAATCATAATATTTAGACACTGAAGTATGCTTGTACAATTATTCTGTTTTCATAAATATGATGACATCTGTCAACTAAAATCATTCCAAAATTAGAAGCATACACTCACCAATACAAAGTTTCTTTGCTACAAGCTGGTATCCTGATTTACAAGAACATTTGTAGCTTCCAACTAAATTGAGACAGTTATGTTGGCAGTCACCATTTCCTTTAGCACATTCATTTATATCTGGAAAATTACCATAGGAGAGGAAATTTTGTTAAAATAAAGTATACACCTATATTTACATACAAATGCATTTACTTGAATTTTGAATACATATTATTATCTATTATATATATATATTCACACACAAATGTATATATATATATATATATATATATATATATATACACAAACACACACATACTTATGAATTAAAGTTGATAATGATCTCAAGTTTCATCTAACAATTAATAGACCAATAGGTGAAATTTGAAGTCTCAGTCAAATGTAATTCTAATAAATTTGACCTTACTAAAAATATTGAGTTCCATTTCAGTAAGTGCTCCATTGTTACCTTTAATATTTCTTTAAAATAACATTAAAAAATCAATGCGTGCCCCCCATCCACACACATACACATATACAACACACACACACACACACACACACACACACACACACACACACACACACAATTTATCAAAAATAAACTACATTATGGGAGAACCATATTCCAACTTTATCTTCTTTCAGATCATTTGTATAGTCTTGTCAAGGTAATTACCATATTGGACTTAAAACTCATATTTCTGGCTGTGGTGGTTTATGTTACTATGTCTGGCCACCAAAGGGGCACACTACCTTTATGGTTTAGTTGTCATCCACTCATTGCAAATAGTGGACGGGCAGATGAAAATTTAACATTCCTTTCATCTTTCTTGGAGAATTTTTCATTTAAAGAATTTTAAAATACTTTTTAATGATAACAGAGTCATTAAATATTGTAAAACACTTAGGTGAGGGTTAAGTCTGCTGTGAAAGGAGTATAATGAAATGATATGACTTCTCCACATAATTACTGATATCATGTAAGCAATTCTTCATAAGTTTGTGCTCATAGGCTGTGATAATTTGGTTTATTTTCAATATTTAATTATTAGTAACGATTATTGTATCTTGCAGATATACACAATTATCAGACTCCCTAGTCTATGGCACTCCCATCTGATATACAAATGTATTAGATGTAGGATAGGTTTTTGGTGCATTTAGAAATAAAACAACACATCTTATGTGTCAGCAAATATAGTACACACATGCACACACACGTGTATGTGAGTGTGTTTGCCTGGATGGAGTTTGTGGAAGAGAGATATCCAAGAAGATGTGGGATGAAGTGGTGACAGGTGATCTCAGGGCCTTGAACTTGGAGAAAATGACAGTATATGGCTCTCAAGAAGACCCACCTACCTTGGTGAAACTGAGATTCTGGAAACACAATGATTATATGTATGCACAACTTGCTCCATGCAGTTCTTACCTTAGGACATTCCTACCACCCATCATATCTCTAACTGCAAATCTTCTGCTGTTATATCAAATGTGAACAGAACTGCTTACTCCATCAACCTTTCCCTGATACCTCTTATCTTTCTCATTATCTGGAACCATTTCTTTTGATATCCATCTTTCATTCATAATACTGTCCTTTACATCCACATTTTACATTGATTACCCTCCTGAGCTCTCCTCCACCACCATTCACTCCTTCTCCCTATTTACTATGTCTGTCCCTCACTCTTACAACCTGCCCAATCACATTTCATCTAGCTATCTAGCACTCTCACCCTTTCTTCATTCTCTCTATTTATTCCCATGTAGTGTACTACTACTACTATTACTACTGCTACTCTGCTGCCCTTTGTCTCCTTTTCTGTTACTTGTCTCCTCTCTCCTACTTCCCTCCTAACTCATGTATGACTCCTCACCCCTCAACTCCTCAACACTTGTTCTTCATAATTTCACCCACTCCCTCTAACACTTCATCACTATTTTTATTTCTCTCCAGTTTCATCCCAGTTACTGTTATCTGCTTTTCTATAATGTGAGTAACTCACTACAGCAAGAAACCTATTCTGTTCTGGGCCCTTCTCTTTCACTTTGACTTTTCATCCCAAAGCAGAAGGCTGTCTCCTTCTTTACTGTAGTCTCTCTCATTTGAAGGGGGTCTTAGTTTTGCAGGCTTCATGGGGACCTTATTAATGCTGGTGCCATGAAAAAGCACCCAGTACATGCTGTAATGTGTTTGGCATGAGGAAAGGCATCCAATTATAGAATTCATTGCAAAGAAGATATTGAAGAATGATGCAGTCTTTGGACAAGATGGAACCTGTCATACTATCCAGCCTATGCCAACTCTGTGCTGCAATGTATATGACCTTAACAGGTTGATGCTTGGCAGATGGTTTCAGTGAGTATCTTCTCAATGTTCATGACAACAATTCCACTTTTTCTAAATCCATGTATTACCAATTCAACATCCCATACTAATGTTAATCACTAACAATAAATTTTATAACTTATTCAAAATCCACTGAAAACTTTGATTTAATTAACTGAACAATATTTGTGAATTTAATCTAAAGAAATCAGCTGTTCCAAGTTGTATAGCAATATAGAGATATAAAAACTGCTTTACTATAGTTACATTAATTAACTGCATTGATGAATGAGATTCAATGATATCAACTTCCATAGATAGATAGTAATTTAGTAACTGCTATTGATAGATAGAACATTTATTAACTGCATCACTATTTAGTAAGTTATCATTGTAGTTGATGAATAAAATGAATCACTATACATTAACTTGATATAATTATTGCACTTCTAGCTATTCCGTAACCTTTTAAGTAACATATTCACTTTCATCTTTAGTAATCTAATTAAGTCTCAGGATGTAGTTGCACTTTAATGGAACCACAGATTTAGACAAACAAGGCCAGTAGAGTATAAAAGATATATACTTTTATTAATGAGATGATTCAATGAAAACAAAAGATTAATAAAAATGATGGATTATATATAACTTACCTATACACTTTTTACCATTGTTAAGTTTATAGCCAAGTCTACATTGACATTGGTAGCTTCCTTGAGTGCTTTTACAAATGTGTTGACATCCTCCATTTGATTTGTAGCATTCATTGATATCTATAATAGAACATAATGCTGAATAAATAAGCTGATATTGCTATGCACATATGCATGTGTACAATGAGAAACATAGAATATAGTAACAGACAGAAGCTTTTTGGTCACAATAAATACATAAACTTTACTCTAACTATTTAGCACTATTTCAATCATGTTTGTTTGCCTAAAAGTTTACATATACACACACACATCCATACACACACAAGACCAGACAAAATTATATGGTCAGAGGAAATACATTATGCAAAGTAAAAAAGTAACCTATGTAAGAAAAAAGTCTATGGTGAGTTGTGAGAAATCTGCAGTTACTCCTTCCAAACAATATCTTTAGATTTATATCTGTAATTGGAGCCCTTGCAAACATAACTAACTGCTTCAGCACCGACCATGAGAGACTTGACTTTGTAAAACCAGAAAAAACATGGTATAATTAGAAAATTAGTGTTAAATGTCATTAAAAGCACTGCTAAAATATGAAAATGTAAAATATGTATATGTAAAACATTCCAGTTGTTTAGCATGTGATAAACTCTTATACACATATGTAGACATCCAAATATGTTTGTGTAAAACATAGATATATTACAACACAGATTCACACATGTAATGGCATATACTCTTGCTTATGGGCATGCATACACACATACAAACACACATATACACCCACATACACATACTTATATATCTACCTACCTACTTACTTGTACACATACATACATACATACATACATGACTAATCCATTGATGTTACCTACATACAAATGAAAGGTCTTTGCTTCTGGGTTAGAAACCAGTTCTTTCTCCATATGTGATAAAATTCAAAAATAAAAGCAGGATAATATACATACAAATATCAAGTGAATGTTTCATTCACATCTTGGATTTGTGTTCTATCCCTGACATTGTGTACAAGTCTCTTCCATTATAGCCTCAGACACAGACAGACATACCTCTATTTGTATTTATATCTATATCTATCCATCCATCTGTCTGTCCATTTGTCCATCCATCCATCTGTCCGTTCATCCATATATATATATATGTGTGTGTGCCTGTAACTGCCCCACCGAGCTTATCTCCAAATACCTTGACCATGTCCTTGCCCCCCTAGTGGCTTCTCTCCCTTCTCACATCCATGACACCAACCACGTGCTTCGTTTGTTCAACTCTTTCTCCTTCCCTCCTGGCCCTTCTTAGCTTCTTTTTACTCTCGACATCCAGAGCCTCTACACGATGATCCCTCACAACGAGGGGCTGCGTGCACTTAAACATTTCCTTGACTTCCGACCCAGCCCACAACCCATCACCTCCACACTCGTTCATCAAGCCGAACTTGTCCTTTCACTCAACTGCTTCTCGTTCGCAGGTGATTTCTACCAGCAGGTCTCGGGGGTGGCCATGGGCTCCAACTATGCAAACCTGTTCGTTGGCTATGCTGAGGCACAAATATTCTCAAGTTTCACTGGTCCTACTCCCGAACTATACGGTCGTTATATTGACGACTGTATCGGTGCCACATCACTCTCCTGTGAACATCTTGACTCGTTCCTCTCTTTTATCCAATCCTTCCATCTTGCCCTCCACTTCTCCTGCACTATCTCTGACACCTCTGTCCCCTTTCTTGACATTTCGGTCAGCATCCACCACTCCACTCTTTGCACCTCCATCCACTACAAACACACAGACTCACACTTTTATCTCAACTTCTCCTCCTCCCACCCTAAACACACCAAGCTTTCCATCCCCTATTTCCAATTCATCCATCTACGCAGGCTCTGTAGTGACAACCATGACTTTGAGACTCAGTCTCAACTCATGGCTCATCACTTCATCCTACTAGGATATCCCCTCACCACCATCCAGACCGCCCTTGCCAGAGCACATTCCGTGGATCATGCATCTGCTCTCTCCCCCCGAACCTGCCCTGCCATCTCTCGCCTCCCTTTTCCCCTCACCTACCATCCCACCACCCTACCTCTCCAACGCACCATTCTCCGAGCTTTCCGGCGCCTCCAGTCCAACCCTCCACCTCACACATCTTCCCTAACTGACTCCTCCCCTCCTTCAAATGAGCCCACAACCTACGAGACTTCTTGGTCCACAGCTTCTTTCCCAACCCAACTTCACAACCTGGCTCATTCCCTTGCTCGTACCCACGTTGCTGCACTTGCCCTTACCCCTCCAACACCACCCTCCTCACCGGTACCCATCATCAACTCCTTCACCTGCACTTCTACCAACATCATCTATTACATCTCCTGCTCTCTCTGCCATTCTCTGTACATTGGACAAATGGGGCGCCACCTGACCGACCGATTTGCGGAACACCTCCAAGACATCCACCTTGGCAATGACACCCCAGTGTCACGCCATTTCCACTCTACTGGTCACTCCTGGCAGCAACACCTGTCCGTGTTTGGATTGTCCTTGCACAGGGGCCATTCGGACTCCCGTTTGCACCGTGAACAGGGATTAATCTTCTCTCTTTGCTCCTTTGCACCACATGAGCTCAACTCTCCTCTCCTCTTCATCTACCCCACCCCCTTGCCTCTCTCCTCCTCCCCCTCCCCCTCTCCTGCTCCGACTCTTACTTCTCTTTACTTCTCTTCACCCCTACTCTTTCTCTTCTCTCTTACTCTCTCCTCTCTTTCTCCCTCCTCTCATACCCACCTTCCCTTTCTCTCATACCCACCTTCCCCTTCTCTCATATCCACCTTCCCCTTCCCCCTTCATCACCAGCTCTCCCTCATAAACCCATCCCACTCCTACACACTCCTACCCCACCTTCCCATTCCTTCCCATCCCTTACAACCACCCCACCTCTGCCTACCCACATACCCTACCTCTACCCCTACCCTCAGCCTAAACCACACCCCACCCATGCTTTTCCCACTCGCCTTCCCCACCTCCCAACACACTCACACCACACTACACCATATCACACAACATGCCACTTCACAACACACCACCACACACACACCAGCACTGACCAATTCCCATCCCCACATTTTCACACCTTCAGACCTACATACATACATGCATACGTTAAGATTACCAGCATTCTCTCACACACACGCACCTTTGTTTTGGGATCACTACATTTTTGTTATCTCCCCTTCTTCTTAACTCTCCTGTGTGATCCTTCTGTCCGGCATTCGCCATGATAGATCACTGACCACTACACATATTTTTTTCTCTCCTTGTTTCTCTCCTTATTTCTTTCTGTGTTCCTTTCTATTGAAGAGTGTAGGCTCAAAACATTAAAGACTTTCTCTATTTCCAAGCATTATACTAATACATCCATTTGTTGTTTACACCACCTGTCTTCGTCTGTTGTTTTTTCGTGAATTCTCCTATATATATCATCATCATGATCATCATTTAACATCCATTGTCTATGCTGGCAAACTGGAAGGCTGCACCAAACTCCAGTCTGATTTGGCATGGTTTCTACAGCTGGATACCCTTCCTAATGCCAATCACTCTGAGAGTGTGATGAGTGTTTCCACACACCACTGGCATGGGTGCCATTTGTGCGACACTAGTATCTGCTATGACTGCGATTTTACTTGGCTTGATGGGTCTTCTTCTCAAGTACAGCATAATGCTAAAGGTCTCAGTCATTCATCATTGCCTCCGTGAGGCCCAACCCTCAAAAGGTGCTTTTTACATGCCAGTTATGTGACACCAGCATTGGTTACAATTTCATCCTTTAGTATCCATTTTCCATGCTGGCATGGGCTGGATTATTATACAGGATCCAGTGAACTGCAGAGCTGCATCAGGCCCCAATGTCAGCTTTGAAATGGTTAGATACCCTTCCTAATGTCAACTACTTTACAGTGTGAGCTAGGTGTTCTTTTGTGACTTTGGCATTAGTGAAGTCACCAAGTAACTTGCATGACAAAGGAAAGAAAGGAAATGGAAACAGCTCTTTGACTGAGCAGGAGTGTATTTGACAGAGGGAAAGTTGGCTTTATGCTAGACATTGAAGGCTAAACTATGATACAGAAACTAGAACAAGTGTCTGGCAGTGCAAAGAGCAGCAAGATCAGAAAGTAGGGAGATGATGTGTGGGATGTGAGAACAGCAAGGAAGAGAAGGGAGATGTACAGTGTCAGAGATGGATGTTAGAGGTACATGAGAATGGCTATAGAGAATGGGGTGACGAAGGTAGCAGGTGGGTGAAGTTTTGATGGAGGATATGTGAGAGTGTTGAAAATGATAAGACAGAGAAGGTGTTAAAGATGTGGTATAGCAGACCTAGGATGTAGTTCTGAGGGGAGGGAGAGATAACTGAAGACACAGAAAAGGGGTGATTGGTGGGAAGTTGTATGGGAAGGTTAATAAGAATGAGGGATGGAAGTGGTTTCAGTAAGAGAAGGCAGTAATTGGTAGTACAAATGAGGGCCTGAAATATGTGCTGATTCTACTCTCAGATAGTTAGAGTGTGGGGAATGCTTGATATGGGCAGATTGGGTGCAGAGTCCAGTGTGTATAGGAGGTATAAGTGTGATGCCTTCAGAACTTCACTTTGCTGTGTTAGGGCTTTTCAAGCACTGTGAATTGCTCTTGAAGCCAGCCTCCGTTACTTCATCAGCATATAGTAGTTTTGAAGGGCAGCCAGTCTTAAAATTCTTTTGTTATGGCCAGGAGGATTGTGCTGAACTGAAGGGGACTGAGAACAGAAACCTTGTGAACTCCTACCTACACTCTAAATTCATCAATGTACTTGCAGCTAACTCCCACCTTAATAACAGCAGTCTTGTACATGGCTTGCATGGCTCTCCCAGGCCATTTGTCTGCCATTAGCTTCCTTAGGGACAACCAGATCACAGAGTGAGAAGCTCTGTCAAAAGCTTTCTCCAGGTCAACAAATGCCAAGTACAATGATTTACTTTTGGCTAAATATTTCTTCTGCATTTGTCTTACTAAGAAGATGGCATCAGAACTTCTCCCAGGCACAGAACCAAAATTCAGTTCATCTAATTTATTTCTGTTCCTAATTAATTGGGTTATAACTCTGTAACTTTCATGATGTGGTCCAGCAATTTGATACCTCTGTAATTACTTTATCTAAGATGTTTCCTTTAATTTTGTAACAGTTGAGTATAATGCTGCTACACTAGTTTTTGGGTTTGACACCTTATTGTACAACTTAATTAACTATCTGGGTGACTAAGCTGTATCCTATTCAACCAGCTACTTTAAGCATCTCAATAGTAATTCCTGATGGACCAGGGGCTTCTCTGCCTTCATATCCTTAATTGCCTTATCTATCATACAATTAATTCTCCTCTAGGATAGCTGGTTCTTCTGTTGGATTCAAGAATGAATATGTACAGCATTGTTTTGATTTTCACTGTTCCCAATGCATGTGATGATTTAATATCTGTTTGGCAGACATCAGTACAAATTAGCAAATAATGTTTTTTTGATTTCTATAAATAAGAACCAAAATTCTTGATTAGATTCATTGATCCAAGATACTGAAGAGACACAAAAAAGTCTCCTTACCTCAATGAATTGAATATGCTGTGAACATGCACTATCTGAAAGAAATTGTTCTCATAAACAAACAAACAAACAAACAAAAAAACAGTGATTAGCATTTGTGTATATGAATCTCCTGGAACGTATTAAGAATGAACATGTACATCATTGTTTTGATTTTTACCGATTTCCATGCTTGTGACAATTTATGATATAAATTATATTTTTTTATTTAAAAAAAAAAATTATTATTTATATTTTGGAGGATACTTTGACATGTTTTTTTTCGCATCTGGAATTAGAAACCTGCAAAAGGCTCAGCCTGCTACTGTAGATCCCAAACCCTCAGCCACACCTTTGCTTTCCTGTCTTGTACTTGCTTGCCCATCAAATGAATTCAATTCCTCCATACATCCCATCATGCAATGCAATTTTCTACAACTTTCACTTTCTTCTGTCTGGATCAATTCTAATTCATTCTATCTTTAACAAAATCTTACCTTTCTATTACATACAACTGAAACATATGTAAATACCTTGCTAGAAGTTCCTTTGCTTCTAGTCACAACCAATCTGGAACTCTCATCTGTTTTCACACTCATCGCAATAACTATACTTTTATTTCTAACATCACAACTCTATGAGAATCTAAGTCCACATTCCAAATTTTTGTCTACATTACATGTATCTATATAATTACATGATGTGAAGAAATGCCATTAAATGCCAATTGTTCACTACATCATGTGCATATTATATGATATGTTGCTGAAACTGACAGATAAACTCAATGAGTATCTTAAAACTCATCACAAAATTTCCAGTTCCTGCAAACCTCTTGATCACCAATTCAACACTCTGCACCAATATTGAAAACTAATGGTTAATCTCACAAATTACTCGAAGTCAAATAACAAGATTTTTAATAAAAAAAGACTCATGATTTTATTATAATGAAAATGACTGTTCGAAGTTCTATAGGGATTTAAAAACTGTTTGGCTCTATACTTAGTAGTAACATTACTATTATGACTTTAATTAACAGCATCAATAAACTAAAACCAGCAAAATCAACATTTCAAAGACTGATAGTAATTTAGTAACAGCAGTAGATAGATAGAAAATTTATTAACTGCATCACTGTTTAATAAATTCTCATTGTGATTGATCAATAAAATAAAACACCCTATGAATTAACTTGATATAATAGCTGCACCTTTATCTATTCTGTAACCTCTTAGGTAATATTTTTCACTTTCATCTTTAGTAATATAATTAAGTCCCAGGATGCAGTTGCACTTTAATGGAACCACAGATTTAGACAAACAAGGCCAGTAGAGTATAAAAGACAAATACATTTATTAATGAGATGATTCAACGAAAACAAAAGATTAAAAAAAAAATGATGGATTATAGATAACTTACCTACACATTTTTTACCATTGATAAGTTTATAACCGAGTCTACACTGACAGTGGTAGCTTCCTTGTGTGTTATTACAAATATGTTGGCAGCCACCATTTGATTTGGAACATTCATTAGCATCTAGAATAGATATCAATGCCAAATAAAAACATTGATACATTTATATACATATACAACACAGAGTATAGTAACAAATTTAAGCTTTTTAGTTTGAATAAATCTATAAATTTTACTATTAGAATTGAGTATTCTTTTATGTTTAGTTACCCATAAGCTTGCATCTACAGGCACATATATACAAATATCCCTGTATCACTGTATTGACATTGACCAGACTATCAGATATTGCTATATACAACTGTCACAGTGCACTTCCTGGCATTGTTGTAACTTTTGAGTGATGCTGCCCCACTGACTAGGCAAGTAGACCAACATTACTCCTAAATAGGATGCCTGTCTGTCACAGGGTTACCCAGTTATGGCTGGGTGAACTGGAGCAATGCGAAATAGAGTGCTTTGCTTAAGTACACAATGCAGAGCTAGTCTGAGAATTGAAACCATGATTTTGTGATCATGAGCGCAACACCCTAACAACTAGATCATGTGTCTTCACTATATACATGTATGTATGTATGTGTGTGTGTATGTGTGTGTGTGTGCGTGCGTGCATGCATGTGTGTGATTATTCAGTTTTATTTCAAGATTTCTTGCCAATAGAGAAAGAATCAGTTTCTAACCTAGATCCAAGGCTCCTTTATAGGAATTTCAACAACATCAACAGGGTATTTTTGTATGTATGTATGTATATGTGCAGGTTTTTATGTTTTGTTTTATATTAGATATTCTCATGCATATAGTTGCATATCTAGATATGCACATGTATACTTAAATGATAAACTTCTGGAAAGTCTTACAGATTTTTACAGTTCCAGTGATGGCTTGGATCTGTAATCTTTGAATCAGCTTTCTCTTTTCTGATTTTGAGAAAACTAATTTCTCAAGATTGATATTTAAGCAGCATGTTCCATATCCTAGTGCCCCAATAATTACAGATATAAATCTGAACTTGTAATCTGAATAGAGTATCTGCAAATTTCTCAATAGTTCAGCATAGGTATTTCCTTTTTCACTCATCTTTAGCTTTATGTTAATATCCGCTAGGCAGCTGATTTCCACAACTGCACACAGTTTCTCTCCTCTATCCCAAATCATTATGTATGTCATTATTCAGTTTTATTTCAAGATTTCTTGCCAATAGAGAAAGGGCTAGTTTCTAACCCAGATCCAAGGCTTCTTCGTTGGAATTTCAACATCAACAACAAGGTATGTATGTATGTATGTATGTATGTATGTATGTATGTATGTATGTATGTAGTTTTGTTTTATGTGTCTTCTCATGCATATACTTGCATATCTAGACATGTTCATATATACTTAAATGATAAATTTCTGGAAAGTTTTACAGACTTTTACAGTTCCAGTGATGGTTTGGATCTGTAGTCTTCAAATCAGCTTTCTCCTTTCTGGTTTTGAGAAACCTAATTTCTCAAGATTGTTACTTAGGTAGCGTGTTACATAACCTTAGTGCCCCAATAATTACAGGGATAAGCCTGAACTTGTAATCTGGATAGAGTAACTGCAGATAGATAGATAGATAGACAGATACATATATGTATGTATGTATGCACGTATGTATGTATGTATGTATGTATGCACGTATGTGTGCAATGGCCCAGTGGAGGCACAATGTATGCACGTATGTGCGCAATGGCCCAGTGGTTAGGGCAGCGGACTTGCGGTCATAGGATTGCGGTTTCGATTCCCAGACCGGGCGTTGTGAGTGTTTATTGAGCGAAAACACCTAAAGCTCCATGAAGCTCTGGCAGGGGATGGTGGCGAACCCTGCTGTACTCTTTCACCACAACTTTCTCTTACTTCCTGTTTCTGTTGTGCCTGTAATTCAAAGGGTCAACCTCGTCACACTGTGTCACGCTGAATATCCCCGAGAACTACGTTAAGGGTACATGTGTCTGTGGAGTGCTCAGCCACTTGCACGGTAATTTCACGAGTAGGCTGTTCCGTTGATCGGATCAACTGGAACCCTCGACGTCTTAAGCGACGGAGTGCCAACAAATGCATGCATGTATGTATGTATGTATGTATGTATATATGCATGCACGTATGTATGCATCTGTCTGTCTGTCATTATCATTCAACATCCATTTTCCATACTGGCATAGGTATTGTGGGAGATGTAAGTAAATATAGGCATGTATATGATAGAGGCAGCTGTGTGATTAAGAAGTTTACTTTCCAACCACATGGTTTTGAGTTCAGTCCCACAATGTGACACCTTAGGTGAGTGCTTTCTACTATAACTGCAGGTCAGCCAAAGTCCTATGAGTTAATTTGGTAGGCATCAACTGAAAAAAAGCCTCTTGTACATATATACATATGGCTTCAATTCTCAGACCAGTTCTGCATTGTGTACTTGAGCAAAAGTTTTTCTGAGTGTGTATATTTGTACCTCTTTGTTTTGACATCACATGATAGTTGTAAATCAGTACTACTCTTATACAAGCAATGTCATTAATTTTTAATATTCTTTGAAAATATGTTTGGTGGTTATGGGGTAATATTATCTTACTTGGAAACAAGTAAGGATTGGCAAAATAAATAGCATCTGTCAGTAGAAAATCTGCCTAAATAAACTCCATTTGACCATGGAAAAGTGGATGTTAAAATGATGATGACGATGATGATTACACACACACACACACACACACACACACACACACACACATAAAATGAGAGGTGTTCATTTCAAACTAACATAATACTTTCAATTTTATTACACTTTGGTCTCTTAAATCACCATTCAAGTGGTAGCATTATTTACTCTCTACTTTTTCAACACACTGGCATTAATTAACTAATTTACTAACTAGTTAACAATTATTGCTTACATAATACTTATCCATGCCAAAATTTAATTTCATTTAACTTCAATGTAATTCAACTTAATTTTATGTTTTTGGTTCACTCATTCTATGCTGTGTGCTTTCCTACCCCTATCATTCCGTTGCTGGGGTCGAGGGTCACTGGTAAATACTTTGATTTATGTCTGGACATTTTTTCCTCATCTTTTCCCTCTCCTTCCAATTTCAGGCTCCAACCATATAAATGACAAGTCATTATCTTTACTAATATCACAACTGACACATGAGTCTTATTGCCAGTGACTCTGCCCTTACCTACTGCAACATTATACTCCCTATCACAGGGTTTTCAATCTTATATTTATTTCATTTTCTCTATTCACCACACTCCTGCCATCATCATTGCCATAATTATTATTGTGTTTACTATTATTTCCAGGGTTTGTTCTGTACTGGTCTTATTATTAGTAGCATACCCTTATTTTAATTATTCTCTAAATATTATTATTTTGAAAAAAATTGTTTTCTTGGTATTTGCCATATTTACACATTATCTGCTGGGAACTACCAAGACACTCTGAGGTACAAAATGGATATGATGTTCTTAATACATTTGGTGAATGTATGATGTCAAGAAGTGCTCAAACGGAAAAAAAAAATTGTGCACATTATCTATGAAATTTACACAACCATATGAGCACAACATGGTGATCTCATATGATAAACAGTGCATGACCATGCAGGTGGGACCCAGTTAGAATTTTCTTCAGGCCAAGTAGCCCAACCTGCACAAAAGGTCCCTGAATAAGGTCTGTTTAAGGATGATGAATGAAGCACCCAGGTTTTCAGAGGTGAATTATTCAGAACCTAAAGATTCCTCTCAACACATGGCTATGATGCTCCTCCACCACTCCTGCTCGTGATCAGAGATGCACATATTGTCAGCCACTAAGGGACATGCTAGGTCAAGTAACTGACAAGCAAATCTGTGGTATTGAGCAGAATATTTGCTGTAGCCCATCTTTTATACCAAGACAAAACATGTACATGATAACACTTTCAATCAGTTAAGATCAGAATCCTGAAAGCCATTGCTTGGTACTACATCACGGAATTTTTTTATTTTTGTTATCATCTTCTTTCAGTTTTGTTTCCATTTCTTGCCGAGTATCTTCCCAACACCTAAGGTAATGAAACTGACTGTATACATTGGTGGACCATTAAAATAAACACACTAGATTGTTCATTTACAAAGTCATGTGATAGAAAAAAGGGGAGAAGAAAGACAGAAGAAAAAAGGAAAAAATGAAAAAGAAAACAAAGAAAATAAGGAGGAAAAGGAAAGAAAATTCAATACCATCCATGCACTTCCTGCATGGGTGGTAAGCCAGGGATCATCCTCAAATAATTTTCAGTTTGCTCTTGGATCATTCCAACAGCTCCTACAATTGCTGATATTGTAACTGTCTTGAGATGTCACATTATTTCGATTTCAATCAGTAAACTGTGATATTTTCCTGAGCTTATCAAATTCTATTGCTGCGACACTATGATCACAAGGTATGCTCATGTCAACCAATAAACAGATTTTATTAATTTCAAAACCTGGTTTATTAGCTTTGATCAGGAGTCACCAAACTACGGCCCACGAGCTAGATTCAGCCTGCCGCTGCATTGTACCTTTTGGGTAAGCACCTGCAATGAGAGTTCATTTGCCTCTGGTATGGCATCAGTGTTTGGAACAACTTATGTCTGTGAGTAAGCATTTTCAAAAATGTAGTATGTGAAGCCAGCACATTGAATGAGGTTGACTGATAAACATTTGAAAGCAATTCTCTTGGTTGGATGCAGCAATTCCAAAGCAAACATTGATATCTTAAAAGCTAAACATCAGTTTCACAAATCTCACCAACCTTTTTTGCTGCTTAGTTTCTGAGATTCAGATATGTGTGCAGTGAGCGTGATATAACTTATTGCTAACGTCACCTTCTTTGATAACTTTTTGGTAAATAAATATGTTGGTTGTCTTTATTTTTGTGTATTCATTGTATTGTATTGAACAAAATGGTTATGCAGCCCATGCTCGGTATTCTATCAGTTATCTGGCCCACCAGGAAAAATATTTGGTGACTGACTCCTTGCTTTGATGGTCCTGTCTGTTTTTACTGGAAAGTCTCAAAGAATCGTTATGTTTACTCTCACAGTTACAGCTTCAGGATGGTGCTTGTACCATTTGTCAGCAATTTTGATTTTATAATGCCAACATATTGTCCAGCGTAGATATTGGCCAACTCTGTCATGTCTAGATTTATACTCTACTGGTGCTAAAACCTTACACCCAGAGATTAGGTGGTCCACTGTTTCAATCTCATCATTGCAGTATCATCACTTTGGGTCTACTCTATTTTTCATCACATTTTCTTGGTAGTTCTGGGTCAAAAAAGCTCTGATCTTGAGCAGCTAAGATAAAGCCTTTGCTCTCTGCCTTTAGCCCTGAGCACCATATCCACTGATGGGTGTGCTTCTGGTCTACATCAGCTTGTTTGCTACAGGTCACATATTTGCCATGCAGAGGTTTTTGCTCCCAATAATCAGCCAATTGTTCAAATGCTTTTTGCTTTGCCATTGATTTCACCTTCTTTGCACTTGCTGCACTTCCACTATGCTGTTCAATCTGAATATTATGCATAAATGCATTAGCAAATCTTTTACTCTTCTTCACAACAGAATGAAGCTTCTTACATCTCTTGTAGTTCTTAACGAGTTTTAGCATCCAATTGTTAAATGTCTCAAGATATTTGGCTAGTCCAGCTGTGATGGTTTTGTAAGAGATTTCAAATTGGATCAAGCCTCGACCTCCTTGGGCTCTGGGAAGGTAAAGACTATCTGCGTTTGCCTATGGGTGGTGCATCTTATTGCAAGTCAGCAGCTTATGGATTTTCCTGTCAATCTTCCTTACTTCACTCATTGAAACTGTAAATAACAACTGGAACTGCTAAGGAATTTATGGCTAACATCTTGTTACATACATTTAACTCCGATTTTGGGACTGCTCAAACTCTCCTGTAACTCTCCTGATTTTCTCTTTCATGCTTGCATGCTGAATGCCAGAGCCCTCATTTATTCTGAGGTATTTGTAAGTTTATTCCTGCTCAAGTTATTTTATAACTGTGTCAACATCTAATATTACTAAATGTAAGGTCTTTAATTTCCCTTCCTAGAAAGTGGCCTTGGCACATTTATCAAGACCAAATTCCATCCTGATGTCATCACTGAATTCTTTCACAGTACGCAGTAGACTTTCAAGCTCATTATCATCTTTGACTTAGAGTTTTAAGTCATCCATGTAAAATAGATGACTTATTTTCTTATCACCAATTTTATACCCATATTCTGTTCTGTTAAGTTCACTTGTAGTGGGTATTAGGGCTATGCAAAAAATTAGAAGTGAAAGTGAGTCATCATGGAGAATTTCATAATTGATATTAATATCGTTTGTATTCAGTACTTCATTAGAGTGGTATAATTGGAGATTCACATTCCACCCTGACATGTTGTGCTTCAGAAAGTTTGAAATTATGGGAGAAATTTTGAAGATATCCAGCAATTTCAAGATCCATGAATGCAGTATGCTGTCAAAGGCCTTTTTTTATAATCAATCTATGCAGAACTGAAATTTCTGCATTTGTTAAGACAGTTCTCAAGGATCATGTGATTGATTAGGAGTTGATCTTTGCTTCCATATGCGACCTGTTGGCACCCTTTTTGTTCAGTGGGGAAAATATCATTCTGTTCCATAAAGGTGTATGTTTTCTCCATGAGAATGGGTGTTAAAATTTCATGAGCGGCAGATAGACAGGTTCCTTGCAGATGAGTACCACCTTGTCGTTGGTTGTGGGGCTTGTGTGTCTCCATAACCATGAGAGCTATGCTGGCAAGAGATTTGTCTCCTGGTAGCCAGACAGGTTGAAGGGTAGAGACTAGATGAAGAGTACTCAACTGGCCCTCCAGGTTGGGAGTTTTAACATTGGGTTAACAGTCTAGTAAAAAAAAAAATACCTGTTACAGAAACCACAACAGCACTCCCAAACGACGTGGTCAGGGAAGATTCCTCTCCAGTAGAGCATATGATGCGAGCTGGTGAAAGCCTTCAGGAAGCCAGTGCACCGACAACTCTTCTGACAACTAAGACTGAAGCCAGGATAGGGACCTGGAACATCCGAACCTTATATGAGGCAGGAAAAAGTGCATAAGTGTGTGAAGAGATGCACAGTTACAATCTGAAGATCCTTATGGAAGACTTGAATGCAAAAGTGGGAACAGACAACAAAGACAGAATGGTTCATGGGCAGACATGGCATCGGAGAACAAACTGAAAACAAACTGAAAATGGCAAAGACGTCCAGTCAAAGACAAGAATGGAGACATTATCCCAGGTGAAGAACAGAAAGCACGATGGGCAGAACACTTTAAGGAAACACTAAACAGACCTAAACCATCAGTCCTGCCAAATATCCCACAACCGACCGAGCTCCTAGGCATCAACACCAACCCACCAACCAGCACTGAGATCACCAAAGCCATCAAGTCCCTTAAGTTGGGAAAGGAAGTAGGCCCTAATGTGATGCTACCTGAAGCATTGAAGGTAGACATTTAGACTTCAACTGAGATGCTGCATCCTCTCCTGAAGAAGATCTGGGAACAGGAGAGAGTGCCAGAAGACTGGATGAAAGAACACCTGGTAAAGCTGCCTAAGAGAGGGTTCCTGTCATCCTGCAGTAACTGGAAGGGAATCATCTTGCACAGACCACAACACGACAATATGGATTATCATTGAGTAGTTCTTGGAGTCTTTTTCGACTTTCAGAAGGCCTTTGACAGTGTCAACAGAGATGTCATCTGGAGACTGATGTACCATTAACGGTTTCCACAAAAATTCCTCATCATCATGCAACAGCTATATGAAGATGTCACCTGTCAAGCCATCCAGAGCAGGAAACTGGCAGAACCCTTCAATGTGCAAACCAGCGTCTGACAGAGTTGTTTGCTTTCACCAACGATTTTCTTGATGGTGGTTGACTGGATCAGGAAACAAGCCACAGCAGGCAAGAAGACAGGCATCCAGTGGACCTTCGATAAACAGTTGGAAGACCTATGCTATGCAGATGACATCACTTTTCTCTCTCACAAGCAGCAATGTGTTGCAGAAGAAGTAGAGTGGACTGGCCACCAGATCAACATTAAGAAGACAGAGGCCATGGGAGTGAGCAACAGACAGCAAGACCCAGTGCGACTACACTAGGAGGATATCAAGGATGTTGACAGGTTTGTTTAACTGGGCAGTGTAGTCAGTAAAGATGGCAGGACAGATAAGGATACTAAATGCTGAATAAACAAATCCTGACATGCCTTCAACACCGTGTGATTAATCTGGAGATCAACAGCCCTCTCACTCCACCATAAGATCTGGATCTTCAACACAAATGTTAAGTCAGTTTTACTTTATGGCTCAGAAACATGACAAGTGACCAAGACTAACTACCACAAGCTCCAGATATTCACAAACAGAGCTCTCAGAAACATCCTTAACATCAGGTGGTCAGAGGATGTCCCCAATGAACAACTGTGGGACAGGACAAGACAGGCCCCAATCAAGACAGATATCAAGAAATAAAAATGGGGATGGTAAGGCCACACACTACAAAAGCCTGCACCAAATGTCACCCAGCAGGCCCTTGACTGGAACCCACAGGAGGAGTGAAAAGTGGGCCGACCAAAACAAGTCTTGGTGCAGGAGTTTTGACATAGAGGTGAGGGCAGCCAGAATGACGTAGGCTGAGCTGAAGAGGATCACCCAGAACCGTGTCTATTGGAAAAATGTTGTTGCAGTCCTATGTTCCCCCAAGGAATCAAGAAGCCTTAGAAAAAAAGAAGATAGACAGGTTATGGGCCAATAGTTTTGGGAAAATTTGGTTTCATTATTCTTTGGAAGTAGGGAAGTAATACTTTCTAACCAATCAGGAATTTTGTTAGGATCTCTCATAATCTCATTGAATAGCTGAACTAACTTTTCGTGTGTGCGCAGAAGTGATGTGAGCCAGAAATTTGGCACTCTATCTTTACCAGGGGATTTCTGCTTTGAGCCTTCATAAGTATTATCCTTAGGTCGGCTATTATGATGTCTTCCCTTGCTTGATCTAATAAATTTTGGTAGGATCCTTCTGTGCATCTAGTCCAGTCTGCATTTCCATTGTATGTCTTTTTACCAGGCAAAAGGCTTGGCAGCATTTCATCTGTCAGTATGTTCTGAGTTTAAATTTTGTCAAGGCTGACTTTGTCTTTCATCCTTTTCAGGGTTGATGAAATAAGAACTAATTGACCACTGGTCAAAACGACGACGACAGTTCAATTCGAACAAGAGCTCAAACGTAACAACAGATAAGTCAACAACAAAAATACATTAACCAAATAAACACAATAAGCAACAGCAGCCGAATCTACCCGACCTTGATTAATTGTAGATTCGTTATTTTTTCCTTTTTTTACCTTTGTAGTTTGCGAGTATTACTGTTTTAAGGAGTTGTATTTTAGTAGAGAAATAATAGTTTTGGCTGCTATTTCTTATTTTCGGTGTGTGGTGAAGCAATACTTGCTGAACCCTAAATTTTAAATTGTGTTTATATATTTACCGATAATGGTTTTTAACACACCGAACTACTTGGTAAAATTACTAATTATCAATTAATTATTAATTTTTACCCTATGTCTGTATGAGTTTATATATATATATATATTTATATATATATATATATATATATATATATATATATATATATATATATATATATTATATATATATATATAGGTTCAAAAAAAGACAAAAAAACAATAACAAAAAACAACAACATGAGGACGTGATACGGATAATGTTATTAGACGCTCGGGAAAGGAAAGAGAGAGAGTATGACGTTTCGGGCGGAGCCCTTCATCGGAAACAAGGAAAGTTCAAAGAATGGAAAAACGGAGGAAGAAAAACTCGGCACCGATGCCCACGAGGTTACATTACATATATATACACACATAATTTTTCTCGTCTGGCCGTAAAGCCTTTTCTGTTTGTTTTCCTGTCTTGTTTTTTGTCCGCCACTACATTCCTCCATGGCTAGATTTAATTTGCGTATACAGATTTAATCTGCGATCCATGGGACGAGCCGTTTTAACGTTGCGTCCTGCCCGAAGCTCGTCGAAACGCCGGTGTTAAAACGTGGGTAGCTGATGAAGTAGAATGTTCTCTATGTGGCTCGTGTGTTCTCGTCTACGTTTGTTTGCAATGTCCTGTACCCAGATATGCACCTATACATACAGGTGGATGTCGGTATGCACATACCTGTACGTATATATGCATATACTCATTTACTTTTGTTTTTATATATATATATATATATATATATATACATACTAGCAGAGATACCTGGCATTGCCCGTGTTACATGCAATTGAAGAATGAGACTTTTCTGTTATATTTTCTGTAAGGAACTGGAATACATATGATTCAAATTTCATCGAAATTGCACATGAGGGTTCTTTCCCTCATTACACACCCTAAAGAATTCTAATCATGAGACATGTATCCCATACTATTGATCTTTATGCACATATTCCAAAATTTCAGTCTTCTGGAACCTGTAAAAAGGATTTTGCTCCTGAAAAATGGAGCTCATGGAGCTCTAAAATGTGGGAATGAAGGCCCTATTGGGGGTGGGTATGTTAATGTCAACCAGAGAAGATGAATTGTTGGGAATGTTTTTAACTTGGATCTTATAGTATGCATGTATATGTGAGAGTATAGTTTCACTTTAATAGTTTCAGTATGAAATTGAAAGTATTAAAGTGAAAGTATTTGAAATTACAGTAGCGACGTTATTGTTTCACTTTTGACATGTACTACTGTAATAGTGGAATAGTTTCAGTGTTAAAGTGAAAGTATCTGACATTACAGTAGAGTGATGTTATTGTTTCACTTTTGACACGTAATAGTGAAACAGTGGAGGAGATATGATATTGCTGTGGGCTCGAATCATGCAAGAAGTTAAAAATGTTTTGGGTTTAAGACACTACTAAGTAAGGCATGTGTTAATTTGGAATGAAATTGGTTGTGTAGTTCTCGAGTTTTAGGGATTCACACACACACATTCTCATCTTTATATAACTGATATTTATGTGCATATTGGAAAATTCTAGTGTTATGGACCCTGTAAAAAGGATTTTGCTCCTGAAAAATGGAGCTTATGGAGCTGAAAAATGTGGGAGTTAAGGCCCCTATTGGGGGTGGGGGTGTTAATGTCAATCAGAGAAGTTGAATTGTTGGGAATCTTTTTAACTTGTATCTAATATGTATTGTTTGAATTTCTTTGAAATAAGAAATATATGTATGTTCACTGGGTTTGTAAAAGAGAGCAAAGCTACAGGAAACCAAAAGATGAATGATCATGATAATCAGTCAGCTACCCTAGCCTAGTCGTTACTACTCCCCAATGTAGGATTCCTCACCATACAGGTGACAGGCACAGCTGTAAGATGCATTCCGGATCTATAGCAATTGGAAGGGCATGACCCAATTGAAATAATGTGTGACGATTGGAGTAAAGGGAAATGAAAGTGTCACCTCTGGAGTTTGAAAATGAACACTATAACGATAGGTAACTGGGCAGAAAAAGTTTACAATTAATAAGTGTCTTAGAACAACTAGTCACTCATCTCGGAAGGCCTTGAAATAAATGTTACCAACTGGGGACTATGTGTGACCCAGTGATAATAAAAAGACTCAAAGGAGGTCTGCAACCAAATAATTTTACTCAACACTTTGCAAGTGAATCAGTGGAGGCAAAGAGGCATCTCATTTACTTGACAATTTATTGCAGAAATCACAATGTAAGTATATCTGAAAGGATAGTCTTACACTGTTGTACCATTGAATTACAAATAATGCTCATCTGTTATGTTCGGGTGACCCTACAGCTTCCAATAGTATAACTGTATTCGTCTTTGCTTAGAATAAAATGACTAAATTATGGGTGTGAAGTGCCCATGAAGGGGTCTTTATAACTTCTAAGAAAAAATTTTAGAAATATTACTTTATTTGTGTGTAATATGTGTGGTTAAAATTTCCTCAACATCAAAAAATATATAAATTTTCATGGGAGTTATGGCCGTTATGCATAGAATATAATTTCCAAATTTCATAAAAATCCATTCAGTACTTTTGACATAGTTTTGGATAGAAAAACAAATGACTAATGTGTGTGTTTGTGTGCATGTGTATGTGTATGGGTGTATATATGTATAGATATCTGTATGCATGTATATATGTATACATATCACATGTACATCTATATATATATACATCTACACATATGTATACATATACATGTATGCATATAGATCTATATCTATATATATGTATCTATATATATACGTGTACATATACATCTATATTTATACATGTATACATATACATCTCTCTCTCTCTATATATATATATATATACATGTATATGGATACATTTGTGCAGATATATATATGCATGTATGTGTGTATATATGTATGTATGCCTGTATATATGTGAGAGTATAGTTTCACTGTAGTAGATTCAGTATGAAAATGAAACCATTAAAGTGAAAGTATCTGTCATTACATTATCGAAATGATTGTTTCAGTTTGATAGTGAAATAGTGGAATAGTTTCATTTTTAAAGTGAAAGTATTTGACATTAGTATTTTTGTTTCACTTTTGACACATAATACTTAAATAGTGGAGGAGATATGGTGTTGCTGTGGGCTCGAACTATGCAAGAAGTTAAAAATTTTGTTGAGTAAAACACAACTGGGACCCTAGGTGTAAAATTTGAATGAAATTGGTTGTGTAGTTCTCGAGTCTTAGGGATTCACACAGACACATAGACAGTCACACATTCTCATTTTTATATATATAGAGATAGAGATATGCATGTATGGATATATATATATATATATATATCCATACATACATATGCATATATATATATGCACATATATATATATATATATATATATATATATATATATATATATATATATATATATATAAATGTCTGGTAGCTCTTGAGCACTACTGGTAACATGTAACCCAGTACAACCTGTCGCATGGTTGGGTCGTTGGCAACTAAACTAGCAACTGACCAAGCTTACTTGGTGAAGAGGGTGATTGTTGGTCATCCTGCAGGACAAAAAATAAGACCTGTCAAAAGCGGAAGAACTCATGTGTAGTCAATAGCCATCCAACATCATGTGTACATCGATGAGCTAGCAGAATCGTTAGCATGCTGGGCGAAATGCTTTGTGGTATTTCATCTGCCATTACATTCTGAGTTCAAATTCCGCTGAGGTCGACTTTGCCTTTCATCCTTTCAGGGTCGGTTAAATGAGTACCAGTTATGCACTGGGGTCGATGTAATCATTTTATCCCTTTGTCTGTCCTTGTTTGTCCCCTCTATGTTTAGCCCCCTGTGGGTGATAAAGAAATAATTGTGTACATTGGTGTGTGAGTGTGTATATTTGTATATGTATATATAATTTTATTTTTATATATCATTTTAGATTTTTTTAATATCTTTTCATATACTTATATATCTTTTATGTATTTATATATATTTATACCTTTTTATTTCATTTTATTTTATTCATAGTTTTAATCGTGAATTTATTTATCTATCTATTTATTTATTTTTTATAAATAAAAAGTAGTTTTAAATTGTAGAAATTGTAAATTTTATATATGTATATGAATTTTTTAAAATGTGTACAAGTTTTTTTTGTGTGTGTGTGTGTGTGTGGTGGGGACAGATGAGGCTCATTATCCATGGTGAAGGCAACTCTTCTAGGAGATGGACACTCTGACATAGAACCAGGTCATAGTAATGACAGTCCCTTAACTGGCTGCACTGTCAAAGCCATGACTGTTGATGAGATCAGACTGAGCTCCTGTTTTGAAATGAAGCTGTGGTTAGGACAACCAGTATAGGAGAATAAAACTTTGAATTCAAATTGATTTACCACTGCTGGCTTGCAGTATCCTTTTGAGGAAAAGCCTAGGAGAAGGTACTCCAGTATAAAACCTGCAATCAATTTAGTACAAGTCATCTTGCTTTGCTTGTCACTGGAATCTACTATTTTGACCTAGAGAGTGGCAAAAGTGTTGTACAAGTGTTTGTTACCAAAATCCCATGAAATGCAGATACTCCCAACAAAACACCATCATCGTACAATCATCACTTTTCAAAAGTCCTTTGGTGATAGAGGCGTGGCAACATATGTAGACTTGACCGGTTGGAAGCATACAATTACAAATCTGCACATAAGGTGGTAGGGTTCTTATCTTAACATTGCTAACATGTTTTCATGGACAGGAACTGTTTTCGGTGGAGAATCCTGTGTCTGAGCAGCTCTTTTAAGGAGAACACTGCTCACCTGGATATACTGGGAAGGTGCTAGAAAAAGTGCACTAAAAATTGCCTGTCCTCAATCTGCTGGTTAGTTTTGTGTGGCTAAAGGTGGTTCAATTTAGCAAGAATGAACAAAAAATTGATATAAATAATAATAACAAGTATGCAAGGAATAAAGTTTCTCTTAACCTGGCCTGTTGGAATGTGAGAACTCTTTTAGATCAAGCAGGTAGGCCTGAACGAAGAACATCTCTAGTAACTAAGAAGCTAAGCCATCTTAATATTGATATTGCAGCTCTTTCTGAAACAAGATGTTCAGATGAAGATCATCTTGCTGAAAGAATGGCAGGTTTCACATTATTCTGGGTTGGGAAGACAAAGGGAGAGAAAAAGGAAGGTGGTGTTGGGTTTGCAATTAGAAGTGATTTGCTAAAAGACCTAGAACAACTACAAAGCATAAATATATGCATAATGAAACTCCGGATCCCTCTTTCGTGGGGACGTTTTGTAACTGTTTTCTCTATTTATGCTCCTACACTTTCAGCTAGTGAGGAAAATATCCATGCATTCTATGAGGAGCTTAGAAGAAGTATTCTGTCAGTCCCTTGGAATGAGAAGTTAGTTGTGGTGTGTGTGTGTGTGTGTGTGTGTGTGTGTGTGTGTGTGTGTGTGTGTGTGTGTGTGTGCTTCTGTCTATCTGTGTGTGTGTGTGTGTGTGTGTGTGCGTCTGTCTGTCTGTCTGTGTGTGTGTGTGTGTCTGTGTGAATCCCTAAAACTTGAGAATTACACAACCAATTTCATTCAAATTTTATACATGCCTTACTTAGGGTTCATGTAGTGTCAAAGGGCAAAACATTTTTTAACTTCTTGCCTAGTGTGAGCCCAGAGCAATATCCTATCTCCTCCACTATTTCAGTATTATGTGTCAAAAGTGAAACAATAACATCTCTCTATTGTAATGTCAGATATTTTCACTTTAATAGTTTCACTTTAATACTGAAACAATTAAAGCGAAACTATTATCTCACATATATACAGGTATACATACATATATACATACATATATATAATATATATATATTATGTATATATATATATATATATATATATATATATATATATATATATGCATGTATACATCTGCACAAATGTATATATATATATATATATATATATATATATATATATATATATATATATATATATATATATATATATATATATATGTATGTATATATATATATATATATATATATATATATATATATATATATATATATATATATATATATATATATATATATATATATATAGATGTATATATATACACATCTATATATATAGATGTATATTTATACATGTATATATATTGATGTATGTGTATACACCGTATATGCATAACTGTATATGTATAGATGTATATGTATAAATGTATAGATATAGATATAGATGTATATGTATATGTGTAGATGTACATATATAGATGTACATGTAATATGTACACATATATATATATACATATATATACATGCATACATATATACGCCCATACACACACACACACACATATACATAGGTGCAGGTGTGGCTGTGTGGTAAGAAACTTGGTTCTAAAACTCATGGTCCTGGGTTCAGTACCACTGTGTGATGACTTGGCATGTGTCTTCTGGTATAGCCTCAGACCAACCAAAGCCTTGTGAGTGGATTTTGTAGACAGAAACTGAAAGAAATCAATCGTATATATATATATATATATATATATATATATATATATATATATATATATATATATATATATATATATGTATGTATATATGTAAGTGTATGTGTGTCTTTGTCTCTGTGTTTCTCCGTCATCACTGCTTCACAACTGCTGTTCGTTTACTTACATCCCCATAACTTACTGGTTTGACAAGAAGAAACTGATAGAATAAGTACCAGGCTTATCAAAATAAAAAAAAAAAGCTCTAGGCAGTGTCTCATATTTTTGTTTGCCCACTCAGTTCTATCTATCAATCTATCTTTTTCTCTGTGTGTGTATATATATATATATATATATATATATATATATATATATATATATATATATATATAATACACACACACACACACACACACACACATACATACATGTATGTATAAGTGCATATTCATATATGTTACATAAAAGTCAATGTCTTTATGTGTGTTTGTGTGTTACTTATACATTCGAAAAACTACTGCACTGATCCTAATGAAATTTGGAACACAAAATCCAAGCCTAGTGAGAATGGTAATGCTGTCTGTTTGATACAATTTCATGGTTCAAAATTACTGAATGGATCCTTATGATATTTGGAACTTAGATTCAATGCATAGGGGCGAGTATAATGCAGTATGTTTGGTTTGAATTTGAGATGGCTTTTAAGCAGAACCCCCATGAAAATTCATAAATTTTCGATGTTGATGAAATTTCAACCATGGGTAAGTGACACACATCAAGAAGAAGAAGTATTCTCAAAGTTTCCACTTCTCATAAGGATTCTAACACCCCCTAAAGTGGGGGGGGGGGGGCTTAACTCCCAAATTTTAGTCATTTTTTATGATCCAAAACTAAGTCAAAAGTACTGAATGGATCTTTATGAAATTTAGAAATTATATTCTATACATAAGGGCCATAACCTCCATGAAAATTAAAATATTTTTGCTGTTGATGAAATTTTAACCACAGATATTAGACACAAATGAAGTAATATTTCTAAAATTTCATCTTCTTAGAAGTTAGAAAGACCCCATCATGGGGACTTAACACCCACAATTTAGTCATTTTATCTAAGCAAAGACGAATACAGTTGTACTCTTGGAAGCTATAGGGTCACCCGAGCATAAAAGATGAGCAATATTTGTAATTCAATGGTACAATAGTGTAAGAGTTTTCTTTGAGATATACTTAGATTGTGATTTCTGCAATGTGGTGCATAAATTGTCAAGTAAATGACGGGCATCTTTGCCTCCACTGATTCACTTGCAAAGTGTTCAGTAAAGTTATTTGGTTGCAGGCCTCCTTTGAATCTTTTTATTATCACTGGGTCACACATAGTCCCCCGATGGTAACATTGATTTCAAGGCCTTCCCAGATGAGTGACTGGTTATTGAAAGACATTTATAGATTGTAAATTTATTTTGTCCCATTACCCATCGGTATAGTGGTCATTTGCAAACTTCAGAGGTGACACTTTCATTTCCCCTTAACCCTCACGTCACACAGTTGTTAATGTTTCAGTTGGGTCATGCCCTTCCAATTGCTATAGATCCGTAATGCCTCTTACAGCTGTGTCTGTCACCTGTATAGTGAGGAATCCTACATTGAGGAGTAGTAACGACTAGGCTAGGGTAGCTGACTGCTTATTGTGATCATTCGTCGTTTGGTTTCCTGTAGCTTTGCTCTCTTTTACAAACCCAGTGAACATACATATATTTCCTATTTCAAAGAAATTCAAACAATACATATAAGACCCAAGTTAAAAAGATTCCCAACAATTCAACTTCTATGGATGATATCAAGACACCCATCCCCAATAGGGGCCTTAACTCCCACATTTTAGAGCTCCATGAGCTCCATTTTTCAGGAGCAAAATCCTTTTAACAGGTTTCATAAGACTGGAATTTTGGAATCTGCACATAAAGATCAGTAGTATGGGATACATGTGTCATGATTAGAATTTTTTTACGGTGTGTAAAGAGGGAAAGAACCCTCATGTGCAATTTTGATGAATTTCGAATCATAGGTATTCCAGTTCATTAGAGAAAATATAACAGAAAAGTCTCATTATTCAATTGCATGTAACAAGGGCAACGCCGGGTATCTCTGCTAGTAATGACATGAATTAAGAATCATTCCAAAATTAGTGCTACATACTCACCAGAGCACTGTTTGTTGTTCACAAGCTGGTATCCTGATTTACAGGAACATTTGTAGCTTCCAACTGAATTGTGACAATTATGATGGCAGCCACCATTTCCTTTAGTACATTCATTTATATCTGAAAAATTATCATTGAAGAAATTCATGAAAATCCTATCATACAAGCAGGGCTGTGTGTTTCCAAACTTTCAGGAAAAATATATCTAAGTATAGAAAAATGTTTCTTTGTTTGGAAACAAGTGAAAGGAAGGATATCTAGCCATAGAAAATCTGCTTCAACGAATTCTGTCTGACACATGGAAACATGAAAAAGTGAATATTAAATGACGACGGTGATGATATGGACACCCCACACTTACACACATGCTCCCCACACTCATACACTCAAACACACAATCATCCAAACTATTTTCATAAATATGATGACATCTGTCAACTAAGATGATTCCAAAATTAAAGGTACATACTCACCGGAGCACTGTTTGTTGTTCACAAGCTGGTATCCTAATTTACAAGAACATTTGTAGCTTCCAACTGAATTGAGACAGTTATGATGGCAGCCACCATTTTCTTTAGCACATTCATTTATATCTGAAAAATTACCATAGGAGAGAAAATTCATGCATATATATATATATATAAAGATATATATATATATATATATATATATATATATATATATATATATATATATATATATGATAATAATAATAATAATAATAATAATAATAATAATAATAATAATAATAGGGAATAAATTATTATTCCAGCCTTACAGGTAAAATTCAGTATAATAATATTAGACCGAATTTCGTAATATATAATATATGTATATAACTAATTTAGCGATGAACCACCATTCCACAACTCAGTCAATGAAGAACCTGTCCAAAACCATGCTGTGAGACATATACCATACAAAATACTAATCTAAAATTTTAATAATATATAATATTGAACAGTAAGATTATTACAGTCATATAATATATAAGAGCTAAAATTTTTAAAATCACAGTGAATACCATACAAAGAAACATTCATCATAAAAATATTAATCCAAAAATCAAATAAAGTATAAATTGAACAATAAAAATTAATACAATAATATAATGTATAAAAGTAAGTACTTGTACATCGACTACACGCGTTTAATGGCTGAGTTAGGACTATATAAAATCATATAAGAAAACCATATCCAAGTTCATTAGAAAGGAAAAATGATTTCACTACCAAAGCAATCATTCCTCAGGTCAAATTCCTAAAAAGATCCTAAAACCTAAAAGTTTAACTTACCTCATAATATGATAAGGAATAAAAATAAGGAATAAAAAATATATATAAAGAAACAAAACCTGTAATGTAATCCCTAAGTTAAAGACATTAATATTACTATTAAAAGTTACGAGCTAAAAGTATTCAAATAGAGTATTATTGTGAACAAGATTAATTCACTATGGAAAAGGAAAATAAATATAAATGTGTATTAATGTATAAAGTTAATAAAGGATGTATGTCGATATTGTTTAGAATAAATTTAAAAAACATGACTTATCTGCCGGCGAATTACTGTAAATTAAACCGAAATAAGTGTACTTTAGCATTTATACTGAAAAGTCACGTGATAAATATGGCGTCCATTACCCAGAGATAAATACGTATTATATTTACTATAATAATAACGAAATTATCAAAAAAGGTCTACCTAAAGTATATTGTTTATTGAAGATTTAAATACTTAAAACCTTTAGATCTACAAAAAATAATAACTACAACCCATACGAAATTTATGTATTACGTGAATAATGCTATAAAACATTGCAAAAGAATGCACATATTATCGTTGAATTCTTTATTAGTAAAAAGGTAGTTATTTATTCTAATTTTATATAATTATGTAATATTTAAAGTGTATTCTAAAGCTAATTATATGTATTTAACATTACTAATCATAACTATAAACGGGTAACTTTTCATGAGTTTCATAATAAATACATTATCTAAACTTATTATATATATAATTTAATTTATGTCTACGTTTAATATTACGTTCATCTTGGGAGTTAATCAATTTTTTAATAGCTAATAATATCTCTTTAAATTCATTTGTACATAATAAGCAGAATTTACTCCCTATTCTATACGATTTAGCCTTACAAACTATTTCCCATTTTAAATCGTATTTTATTCTTTTCGATTTAAGTTCCCAAATGTATTTACTAAGGCCCGTAGAATTCATTAAATTTCAGTTCTCAAAAGAATTCATATGTTGGGCCACTCATGATTTAATTTCATTGGAAGTCGATCCTATGTAAGTAATATTTATGTTATCATTGTTACTATTACTATTATCATTCAAAATCTCTATACATTTATATACTATGTCCTCAACATTACATTTATTATTAAATTTACATTTAGTCTTATCTCTACAATTACAATCAATTGTATTCTGGTCTCCATTGGAGTTATTACTTAATTTATTATTGTAAAACTTATTTAATTTAAATTTATTAAAGGATGAAATGATATTGCCAACATTATTAGTGGTAGAATAACCAACTCCAAATTTATTGCTAGAAAATATGTCCTTATATTTATTGTTGTCTTTAATAAATGTCTGAATTATATTTAAAATCTTTTTAATAATGTTAGTTTTAACCTGTATCCCATAGGGAATTATTAGCCATATTTTCTTATTATTATTATTACTACAAGGTTTATTGTTCATATTACTACCTACATCGGGCTTCCGATGATTCTTAATGTTTTGTTTATTGCTATATATTATATGATTGTAATAATCTTACTGTTCAATATTATATATTATTAAAATTTTAGATTAGTATTTTGTATGGTATGTCTCACACCATGGTTTTGGACGGATTCTTCATTGACTGAGTTGTGGTAAATTAGTTTTATATATATATATATATATATATATATATATATATATATATATATATATATATATATATATTATTTGTTCCACCATTGTGATTGTTTGGAACTTTGCTTCGGATGTTCTGAGTACAATCAGATGATTATTCACAAAGGGATCACCTGGAAATATTAAGTTACAGAGAGAGGCAGAGAGCTGGCATGATAAGCAAAATACTTTTTATTCTTTTATTCTTTTACTTGTTTCAGTTATTTGACTGTGGCCATGCTGGAGCACCACTTTAGTTGAACAAATCGACCCCAGGCCTTATTCTTTGTAAGCCCGGCACTTATTCTATCTGTCTCTTTTGCCAAACCACTAAGTTAGAGGGATGTAAACACATCAACATCAGTTGTCAAGCGATATCGGGGGGGGGGGCACACACACAAATATATATGTATATATACACACACACACACACACACACACACACACACACACATATATACACATATAAGGTGGGCTTCTTTTAGTTTTCATCTACCAAATCCAATCACAAGGCTTTTGTTGGCCTGAGGCTGTAGTAGAAGAACTTGCCCAAAGTGCCATGAGTGGGACTGAACTAAGAACTATGTGGTTGGGAAATCCATCTTTACAGTATGAGTTCAAATTCTGCTGAGGTTCACTTTGCCTTACATTCTTTCAGGGTCATTAAAATAAGTACCAGTTGGACACTGGGTCAATGCAATTGGCTTATCCCCTCCCACAAAATTGCTGGCCTTCTGCCAAAATATGAAATGAATATTGTTACAGAGAAAGGTGGTGAGCTGGTGGAATCATTAGCATGCCATGCAAAATGTTTAGTGGCATTTCATCCATCTTTATGTTCTGAGTTCAAATTCCACCAAGCTTGACTTTGCCTTTCATCCCTTCGAGGTCAATAAAATAAGGACCAGTTGAGCACTAGGGTCAATTTAATCAACTTACCCCTACCTCTAAAATTACTGGCCTTGTACCAAAATTTGAAACCAATAATGTTACAAAGAGCTAAAGACTTTATCTCTCTATAGCATGATGCAAAATAGTGTTTCTGATGATCTAGAGTGGTTAAGCATCCAATTGCACTTGGAACATTTGAAGCATCCAATGTAGAGTTCAACGCAAACTCGATGGTGAAACATACATAGAGACAGATGATGTAAACTTATGTTTATCGTAATTTCTCCTATATATTCACTCTGTATATGAAAGCTAATAATGCTAGTAAGTATAGTAGTAGCTAAACCACTGTATTAGAAGCAGACTGGATGATGATAATTGATATGGTGCTCTAAGCTCAATAGTAGCATTCACACATCAATTTGTATATACACAATAAACCATGTATGTGTGTGTGTGTGTATTTACATGTAATTGTCCATATATTTCATGAGTCAGAAAGAATGGTCATAGTATTATATAATATCATTTATACTATATCATTGTATACTCTATGCGAAGTCATATCAGGGATTACATTACAGGTTTTGTTTCTTTATATATATTTTTTATTCCTTATCATATTATGAGGTAAGTTAAACTTTTAGGTTTTAGGATCTTTTTAGGAATTTGACCTGAGGAATGACTGCTTTGGGAGTGAAATCATTTTTCCTTTCTAATGAACTTGGATATGGTTTTCTTATATGATTTTATAATCAGATAATTGCTGAACTTGCTTCTCCTTTCTTGGCATTAATCCCATTTGGTCATATATTGGCTGTCATGAAACAGTATTATGTAAATAATTATTGGATATATGTATGGGAGAGCTTAGGTGAAATGAGCTAATTTGAGAATAAAGCAAGTGAATGAAATGATGTGGCCTCAGAATAGCAAAAGCACAAGTTCTGCTGGGATAGACATGAGTCAAGGTCGACAGACAAGTAACTGACGTGTCTAGTTGCCAAGTGGTATTAAAGAGAACAGAAAAAGCCATTTGAAAGGTTTCCACAATGATGAGAAGGCAATTTAGTTAAACAATTTGACCCAAGATGGAAAGAAAGGTGCAGTCAAGAATTGGAAGCACTTTGTGATCAGCAGTATATAACAACATCGAATAGTTTGGGTGATAGCAACAAAAATCAAACATTCACTGTATCCAAATGCAATGATAGCCGATGCGGTACATGCCGATCAATTCATACCGGCCCATATATGAACACAAAAACAAGGAAAATATTCACCAATGCGAACATGAACTGCAAAAGTAGAAATCTAATCTACTGCATCAAATGCCCTAATTGTGAAGAACTGTACGTTGGCCAGACAGGTAATGCACTATCGGAACGCTCACATGTGCATCGACAACAGATTAAAAACCTAGAAGTCCGCCAAATACCACTGAGTAACCATCTGGCAACATGTGGTCGTGAAACTTTTTTGATATTTCCGTTCCATAAACTTTACAACCTGAATGAAATTGAGAGAAAACGCAAAGAAAAGGACTTTATTAAGAAACTAGCAGAAGTGCCCGGCGTTGCTCGGGGCTTAATTGTTTTAAAGTACTGTTGATGATTCTACTCAATTATGATTATTGAGGGAAAGATTGCTATAAGTTGAAAACCAACCAATCAATTTGCAACTGGACAGAAAGCCTTGCCTAGAGCATTGCAGCACTCTGAGAAGTGGGTAACAATAGAATGTGAGGTGGCCCTGAAAAAGCTGTTTTATTGTTCTCACAATTGTAACAATGTCTTAGCAATGCAGATTACTTAAGACACGCACGTACTGTATCAGCTCTATTCCCCTTGGGAATAACTGGCAGTGTTTGCCTGAAGTCCCCTGAAAGAAGAAGTGTTATGCCTCCCATGGGAACTGCAGAGTCTTTGATGTCTCTCAGAGATCTATATAGCGCCTCAAGAGCACCTCTGTGGGCCATTGTACTTTCATCTCAAACGATAAGCTTGCATCGTCTGAACACTTCTGCCTGATCTGAGCTGTTACTGATGTTGCAAATTGGTGTGTCCGTCTTCGCTAAGTCAAGCGGAAGGTTGAAAGCGGAGTGAGCTGTCCTGCCGCCTGGCAACAAAGTAGCCGCAATTCTAGATGATGCCACAGCTAAGGCAATGCCTTGTGCTCGCCTAATCTCAGCCAATATTAATTTTGTGACAAAAGTTTTGCCAGTTCCTGCAGGAGCGTCGAGGAAGAAAATCCCCCCAGCTTTGTCCCGGACAGAATTAATAACGGAGTTGTAAGCGAACTTCTGTTCTGGAAGGAGCTTTGGCTCATTGTTCGCTATGTACTGGGCAAGTTCGTCAACATTATAACATGTCTCACGCAGCAAATCGGAAGATAGTGTGTTTGGGCGTTCCCGGTTTGTTGAAGGTAGTCCATACACTGGCAACGCACTCCCGCCCATATTGAGAACAGTATCTTCGATTTCAAGCAGCGCTCTGTTGTAAATGAGGTCACTGTACTCGATGTCGATTGATGGATTTAGCAAGTGAACCTGATGCAGGAAATCTTCAGACATGTAATTTTTGTAGGTCAGCCATAAAGAGGCGTGATCACCCAAGTCGCACCATAGGAGTAGAATAGCGAAAAGCGATCTTAGTCTTTTAGGGGATTTTAACAAAACGCCCTCCGCCATAGTGGCGGCCCATTGTGAATCGTCCTCCAAAAGTCCGCGCCTGAAGCAGGCTTCGCGGAAAGTGTCACATAATTCACTGTCAACAGTTCTTATGTCTTGAAAGCTTTGTGGGCCGACAACGTCATGAAGGAGAAGGTGAAGGTGAAAACACTCATGCTGGTGGGGAGGCACAGTGTACCTGACTTCCTACGCACCCAAGTGTTCTTTGACCACGCATAGTAGAACGGAACCTGAAGGTATAAAAGTGTTTTGGCAAATGTGTCAATTTGGCAAAGCCTAAAAGGACCAGTCAAAGTTGTTTTTTTTCGATTGGCCGCCAATTGAGCAGCAGTCTGTTCAGTAAAATAAGTCCGCTGGCCGTTTTCCAAATGAACCGCGAGTTGTATGATGACGGGGTTCCTTTGGTGAAGCGGAAACCCGAATATCCGCCAAAAAGCTTCACCACTGCTGATATATCGACCTGCCAAGTACTGCGACACCTCGTCCATGCTATTGTCCTTTTGAAGGCCGAACATGGCAGCGTCCGAACCCTTGTTAACATAACTACTGAATGACAGAACTCCACATTTATATGAGCGTTGAAAATTGTCATCAGTAATGGACAGTATGGGACCACCCATCTATTATCAACTTGATGACCCCGTAAGGTTATAGTGAATCCCCCATTCTCAGGCCGCCTTCGTCTGTACAGTGGATATCCATCAACAGTGGGGTTTGGGATTTCTGTTTTGATGATTTCATCTATAAGTGTAGGGTCTATTTTGGTGACAAACCAAACCAAAATGTGTGAGTGTGGCAACCCTCTCTTCTGCCACTCAACAGTATACATGTGACATTTAACAGGGCCAAACACCTGCCCTTTTTTGATGAAATCAATTAGCCTAGTCAGCTTCTGCTTGAAAATCCTGGCAATAAGATCATGCCGATGGCAGTACTGCTGGTGTGGGAGAAGTTCCCGTGTTACCTCAACCCACTTGGGATTACATGTAAACGTGATGAATAAATCAGGGCGTCCATAGTGCCGAACGAAAGTCATAGCGTCTTGTGTTCGCTCGTGCATGTATCGTGCCCCTCCCCCTGTATATGTTGAGGGGAGAATGCACATTTTGCCGATGTTTCTTGGGTCAGCGTCATTATTGATGCCATCATGCAAATGGATGTAGGAATCTGATCGCAGCTTCTTCTAAGTGACAGGTATTTGCATGTATCTGTGTATTTGTATGTAAGTGTATAGGTGGCATTTCATGTGCGGAATAAAAGGTGAAAGTTGTTTTAGAAAGAGGAAATGACATTGTGTTACAGGGGAAAATATTTATTTGACTCTCTTTTTCTTTCGTTTCTCTGTTAGGGTTTAGTTCCCGCCAATTAGAATGAGGCCATTGGTAAGCATAGGTACATATATGTGTGTATTTACGTATGATTGGCAGTGTGTCTGTTTATTTGACTCTCACTCCCCTTCGTTTCTTTGTCTTTTTTCTTGGATCGCTGGTAAACGTTCATAAGAGAAAGTAGCAATTGAAACGATGTGTAAGAGGAATAGAAATAGTTAATTTTAGAGGGGCAAAGTAATTCTGTATGTAGTTTTAGTATCTGTCATCACAGTATCGAAATGTGATTGTTTCAGTTTTGATAG
>NC_142933.1:56544603-56579603 GCF_046866305.1 Octopus bimaculoides | reverse complement strand
GCCACAACTGATGCTTCTAATGTTCAGCTTTTCTCTCAAGATACTTACACTCTGACGGGTATTCACATTGACATTACACATCCAACGGAGCATACTGGCTTCATTCCTTGCGAGCTTACGTATGTCCTCAGCAGTTACAGCCCATGTTTCACTGCCATGTAGCATGGTTGTTCGTACGCATGCGTCATACAGTCTGCCTTTTACTCTGAGTGAGAGTCCCTTTGTCGCCAGCAGGGGTAAGAGCTCTCTAAACTTTGCCCAGGCTATTCTTATTCTAGCAGCTACACTTTCAGCGCACCCACCCCCACTACTAACTTGGTCGCCCAGATAGCGGAAGCTATCGACTACCTCTAGTTTTTCACCCTGGAATGAGATAGAAGTTGTTTCCTGTTTGTTTGCAGTCTTTATTGCACCTGAACATCTGCCACAAACAAAAACTAACTTGCTAGTTAACCTGCCTTTGATGTTGCTGCACCTCTTATGTGTCCATAGCTTGCACCGGGTACATCTTATAGAGTTACTACCTACTCCTTTTGTGCAAATATATATATATATCACCATCATCACCATCATCTTCATCATCATCATCATCATCATCACCATCATCATCATCATCACCATCTTCATCATCATCATCGTAATTTAACATCTGTTGTCTATGCTGGCATGGGTTGGACGGTTTGACTGGGCTGGCACACTAGAAGGCTGCATCAGACTCCAGTCTGATTTAGCATGGTTTTCTACAGCTGGATGCCCTTCCTAAAGCCAACCACCCTGAGAGTGTAATGGGTGCTTTTACATGCCACCAGCATGGGTGCACTTGGTTTGACAGGTCCTCTCAAGGACAGCACATTGCTAAAGGTCTCGGTCACTAGTCATTGTTTCTGTGAGGCTCAAAGTTCGAAGATCATGCTTCTCCACTTTGTTCCATGTCTACTTCTACAACAGGTTTCCTCCACAGTTAGAGATTGACACTTCTTTACACAGCTGTCCTCATCCATACGCATCACATGACCATACTAGCACAGTCGTCTCTCTTGCACACTATATTTGGTGCCTCTTATGTCTAACTTTTCTCTCAAGATGCTTACACTTAGTCAAACATGCACACTGACATTGCACATCCAGTGAAGCATACTGGCTTCATTTCTTTCAAGCCTATGCATCTCTTCAGCTGTCATAGCCCATGTTTCACTGCCATGCAGCATAGCTGTTCACACACAGGCATCAAACAATCTGCTTTCACTCTGAGAGAGAGGCCTTTTGTGGCCAATAGGGGTAGGAGCTCTCTGAACTTTGCCCATCCTAATCTTATTCTCACATCTATGCTCTCAGAGCATCCACCTCCACTACTAACTTGGTCACCTAGATAATGGAAGCTATCTACTACCTCTAGCTTGCACGCTTAGCAGTTAATGGAGTCTATATTCTGCACATTTTCAGTATTTATTGTACCTGTGCATCTTCTACATACAAAAGCTAGTTTCCCTGGTTAATCATCCTCTGATATTGCTGCACCTTTTATGTGTCCAAACCTTACTCTGGGTGCATCATATGGAGTTTCTACTAACACCTTTTCTACAGATTGAGCAGGGCCATCTACCTGAAGAGATTTGTGATTTGTCTGCCTTCCTACTTACTAAGACTTTGGTTTTTGTTAGTTTGATTATAAGGCCCTTTGATTCTAATCCTTGCTTCCAAACCTAGAACTTCTTCTTTAGTTCAGGTAGTGATTCAGCTAGAGGAGCAAGGTCATCAGCATAGAGGAGCTCCCAGGGGCAACTTGTCTTGAATTCCTCTGTTATTGCCTGGAGGATTAGGATGAACAAGAGGTGGCTCAGCACCGATCCTTGGTGAACCCCTACTTGTACCCTGAATTCTTCACTGTACTTATTGCCAACCCTCACCTTACTGGTAGCATCCCTGTACATAGCTTGTGCAGCTCTTACCAACCATTTGTCTATCCCTAATTTCTGCATTGAACACCAGATAAGGGATTGGGAGACCCTGTCAAAGACTTTCTCTAATTCAAAAAAAGGCCGAGGACAGAAGTTTATCTGTGGCTATGTATTTCTCCTACAGCTACCTCACCAGAAATATAGCATCAGTAGTGCTTCTACCTGGCACAAATCCAAACTCCATTTCATCTAAACTAACTCTCTCCCTAATTAGTTGGGGTACAACTCTCTCTCTAACTTTATCACCTGATCCAGCAATTTGATACCTCTGTAATTATTATTATCAAAGACATCACCTCTATCTTTGTAGCAGTCATTGGGTATGACTACTTCGTGAACCACCTGATTTACAATATAGGTGACTAGACCATAACCCACACTGCCAGATATTTTAAGCACCTCAATGGTGATTCCTGATAGGTTAGTGGCCTTTCCTATCTTCATACCCTTAATTTTATTATCTACCATGGAGCTGTCAATTTGGATAGCCAGTCCCTCAATTGGGTCAACATTTGACAGACTCTCCTTCTCCCACTCATTCTCTACATTCAGCAGTATTTCATAATGGCATTTCCAAGCCTCTTTCTTTGCAAAGTCATTAAATGCAAGTATATCATCATCCTTACAGACACATTTCTCTCATATGACAACACAGTTTTCTCTCACACACTGTTTTGCAATCTGAAACACTTCAGTTCTTTGGCCCTCACATTGCTGAACATAGGCAAACTTCTTTTCTGCTTCTGCCTTGGCTAGATATACTTGTATCCTAGCATCCCTTCTGGCAATCTGATATAGTTCCCTGCTACCCCCATTTTTCTAGGCCTTCTAGACCTGTTTCTTAGCTCTAATGGCCCTATCTACTGCATTGTTCCACCACCACATTACCCTAGGTCTGGATGGGGTTTTGTACCAGCCACAGATTTGGTCTGTGGCACTCAGGAATTTCCAGTTGGCCTCTATGTCACAAGTTTGTACCTCCTCCTCCCTTTCACCAAATTTCTCAATTATGATGTCCCTAAATCTCTGACCATACAAAGGGTTCTTAAGCTTCCATATCCTTCTTTACCAGATGGGCTGCTTCTTGACATCGTTCTGGTCTGGAGTCTAAAGTCACTAATGACTAGTCTATGCTGGGGTTGGGGTGGGGTACATTCTTCACAAGTTTTTGTATTTTGGAACAACCATGCATCCTGCTGTCTGGTGACAGTGTAATTGATCTGGCTACCTGATTGGTAGGTTATCAGGTGGCTGGCTGGCTTCCTGAAGTTGGTGATGCATATTAACACGTTATTTGCATCACAGAAGTCCAGTGGCCTTGTTCCCTCTTTGTTTCAGGAGCCAAATACATGGCCTCCATGCACACCATGGAAGATACCAGGCTGCTGTCCGACATGCTTATTGAAATCCCCAGCCACAATGAGGAGATCATTGTCACTTGTCTTTGAGGTAGCCTTCATGAGAATATCATAAAAGTGGTCCTTCTGTTCATTTGGTAGGTCTGCTTGAGGGGCATAAGCAGAAATAATTGTCACTATACTGTTCTGTAAGACTAGCCTAAGCTTAAGCATTCTATCACCCAGTTTAGCTACCTCTGTGACCTTATCCACCCATTTCTCTGCAGGAAGTATGCCCACACCACCTACCCCATCACTGTTACCTTCCCAGAAGACTTTATACCTATGTGTCTTGCCTGTGGGGAACCTGGCTGAAGCTCCTCTCCACCTTACCTCTTGGATGCAACATACATCAACACGCCTCTGTTAAAACATCTCAACAATCTCACTAGACCTACAGTTCAATGGGCCTACATCGATAGTGCTAACTCTGAAAGGGACATGGGAAGGAGTAATGTTATTCAGCACCTGAAAAAAAGGTTTCCATGATTGTTTGATTACAGACATGTCACATCAGTTGTTCTCTTGCTTTAACCTACCATCATTCAAACATGTTAAAAATTGTTGCCCCTATTGGAGGTGGGTGAGTGCAATGTAAGCATTGTAAATATAAATGTTATGAGCATTAAGTTAAGTAGATGAACTACTATTGGTTAATCCATTATGTAAAGATGGAATGAGGTAGGTGGATTGGAGGACGGAGGTATGCAAGTCTTCTGGTACAGAAGTAAGGCAAAATCCTGTTGGTGTTTCTGGTATAAGAGAGGAAATTTTTGGTATTGGTGGTGGGGGTGGGAATGAGTAGGCGCATTGTGAACAAGCAATGGCCAGCATCGCCACACACAAGAGATAGAGAGAAAGATAGCAGTAAGGGACTTGAGGCCTTTAGTGAGGTGAAGATCAGAGCAAAGTATGGAAACATGAGGGGCATGTAATATGATTTGAAAAGTTCTTGAAAAATTTAAAGAATTATAAGCCACAAAATTTATTTTAACACAAAATACACATTAGCATCACATGTAAGCATGTTAGTATTACAAGTTAGATAAGAGAATGGCGAGTGATTAAAAGCTAGAGAAATTTCTTAAAGTTAGCTGAGCATTTTGTATGGTATATTACAATGAACATATATTTATACATATATATATATGTATCATATATATGTATGTATGTATATATATATGAATATATATATATAATATTTATATATAGTTTTAGGGAAAATAACCAAGTTTCAAGAACTCATCGATGAAAATCCACTATCACATATAGAATAATTAATAATTAATTTTGGATTTTGTCCCTAATATTATTATAATATTTATATATATAACATTTAAATATATATATATATATATATATATATATATATATATATATATATATATATATATATATATATATATATATAATATAGATTTAATCAAAAGATTAAATGTGGTACTTAAAATGCTTGAGGCACCAGAATTTGGTAGGATAAAAACCAAAAACAAAATCAAGAGATTTGGTGAATAAAATTTGAAGTAAAGCAACAAAAATTCAATAGGTTATAGCAGTACGTACGTTTCGTACAAGCTCCATTTATTCATGTAGTGAGAACACCACAGAAAATACAATGAAGATGTACTCCTCAGCTGCATAATGGAATTTCATTTTAGAAAGTCACTTTGAAGATGTTTGCAAAAAATAAGAGTAAGAGAAGAAAACACATCTCGACTATGCTGCTGTTTCACAGACAAGTGAATCAAACAAGAATTTAAAATCTAATTGGAGGGATAGTAGTAATTTCAAATTTAGAGGTTAAGTAGTGGTGGACAGCAGGTTAGGGGTAAATCAAGCATGAGAGAAAGAAAGAAAAAAAAAAGGAAATGGAAGGGCAATACCCTAAAGAGTGGTAAGAATTTGCCCTTCCATTTCCTATTTTTTTTTTTCTTTCTCTCATGCTTGATTTACCCCTAACCTGCTGTCCACCACTACTTAACCTACCTTCCTCTAAATTTGAAATTACTACTATCCCTCCAATTAGATTTTAAATTCTTGTTTGATTCACTTGTCTGTGAAACAGCAGCATAGTCGAGATGTGTTTTCTTCTCTTACTCTTGTTTTTTGCAAACATCTTCAAAATGACTTTCTAAAATGAAATTCCATTATGCAGCTGAGGAGTACATTTTCATTGTATTTTCTGTGGTTTTCTCACTACATGAATAAATGGAGCTTGTATGAAATGTACGTACTGCTATAACCTATTGAATTTTTGTTGCTTAACTTCAAATATATATATATATATATATATATATATATATATATATATATATATATAATATATATATATATATTTATTTATTTATGTGTTTCAGCCAAGTGGCTGTAGTCATGCTGGAGCACCACCATGACTTTCCCTCCTTATGCTGTGCTCTCTGCACGTTCCTTGCATGGCTCTTCTCCACCACCTGATATAGTCCAATCAAGAGTTTTGATGGCACATCTGGTGTATAAGAGAATTTGACATCGCTGCCCTAAACTGTGTCTCATTTCAAGCCATTGGTTCGTCTGGTATCGTGGAGACGAAAGTGTTGAGTTTTGTTTTGAAGACCTCTATATCCATGTCTTGCAAGTCTCTCAACTGTTTTGGCAGGGCATTAAAGAGCTGAGGTCCTCTGAAACTGAGGCTGTTGCAGTACCTTGTTCTTATGTGAGATGCAGTGGACGGTACCCTTGGTACCATGCAGTGGCGACCTGTGCGGGCATTCGTGTAGTACTTGATGCCAAAGTTTGGTACCAGTCCTTCCAGTATTTTCCATATGTATATTATTACATATCTCTCCTGCCTGCGCTCCAGGGAGTAGAGACCTAGTGCCTTCAGTCGCTCCCTGTAGTTCATCTGTTGGACTGTGGCGATCTTTTTTGTATAGTGATGCTGAATTGCCTCGAGTTCTGCTGTCCACTTGACACTGTGTGGTGACCACAACTGAGAGCAATAGTCTAGGCGACTCAGAACAAATGTCTTCCATAGAGTCAACATGACTTTTTAATCCCTTGTTCGGAATGTCCTCAGTATCCATCCTGCCAGTTGTCTGCACTTTGCTGTCAACTTGACAATGTGCATGTGAAATGATGCATCACTACACATGTTGATACCCAGGTCTCTTACTGTTTGTGGTTCTGAGATTGCAGTACTTCCAGGTCCTGTGTATGCCGGTTGGGAGGCACTTGTGGCCTTGTAGCGCAGTACTTGAAATTTTTTTGCATTGAACTGCATATTATTTTGCTCTGCCCACTCGTATATTGCATTTAGGTCATTCTGCAGGCTTATGATATCATCAGGATTCTTTATTGCCTGAGATAGTTTTGTGTCATCAGCGTAGTTAGTAACAGTGGCTCTCCGAGTGACCGTGGGCATGTCCAGAAGGACCAATACGAACAGTAGGACACTGCTCAATATTTGCGTTTCCCTAGATAGTTCTCCATTGGCTGCAACTGTCTGACTTCTACAATTCAGGAAGTCATGCAGCCATTCTCCTAATTTACCAGCTATGCCAAGGTTTTGCAGCTTGTGACATATCAAGCCATGATCAACTTTGTCAAAGGCTTTTGCAAAGTCGAGATATATCACATCAACATTTGAATGGTCAAGTAGCTGCTTCAGGACCCAGTCATAATGCTGCAAGAGCTGCGTGAGGCAGCCTCTACCTGGACGGAAACCATGCTGGGTCTCATTCAGCAAGTCATTTTCTTCTAGGAACGCAATCAATCCCCTTCTGACAATTCGTTCTATGACTTTGCTAATATGTGAAGTCAGAGAGATGGTCCTGTAGTTCCCAGCCTCTGCTCTGCTTCCACCTTTATGGATAGGACATATGGTGCCTTCCTTCAGCTTTTTGAGAAGTTTACCACTTGCAAGGAAACTCGGGAAGATTATCCGGAGTGGTCCTGCTAATTCTTATTTACACGACTTTAGGAGGACAGCTGGGAAACCATCGGGGCCAGTTGCCGAATTTGAGCTCATTTCGTTTATGGCAGCTATTACATCTTCCTCTTCAATGTCAATGTAGGTAATGGTTGCAGTCTTTTTCTGCTGAGTGATATTGTCAAAGAAATCAGCTGGGTTCTTTATCTGCATGTGACTCAGAGGAGAAGTGAAAACACTCTTGAATTGTGCACTGAGCACTTCACTAATCCATGTGGGGTCCACAGTCAGTGAGCCATTAGGCAGGAATAGGGGTCCTATTTTATACTGTGCCATAGCAGTCTCTTTTGCAAATCTATAGAAAGCCTTGGGGTTTGTTTTTATGCTTTCTACTGCTCTCTTCTCCTTCTCTGCTCTCTCCTTTTCATAGGAGAGTTTGATCTTGTTTTCTATTTCTAACAGTGTTAGTTTTAATTTAGCCCTTTTCCTATCCCCCAGTTCTCTATTTAACTGGTTTGAGACCTTTGTTCTATGTCTCATAAGGATTTTCTTGTCTCTGGGAATTCTATTGGCATGTTTGCTGGTCTTTCTTTTTGGCATGTATTTGGCACATATGTCTTGTATGGTTAACATAAAATGACTTAGTTTGAGGTCATTGTCTTGTATAGAAAGGTTGTCATGCCAGTTTTGATTTCGAATCTCTTTGCGAATTGACTTCCAGTTCGCCCTGTGGAAATTCAGGTTGAATATGGCTTGAGTCCTCCTGATGGGGTGGGTGTCAGTGGGTTGTCTAGGACCATACATAGTTAATTCTATAATGTTATGATCTGAGAGAGATGTAGGTGTTACTTTCACATTATGAATTAGGCTCACATTGTTTGTGAAGCAGAGATCTAAAATATTGCTTCCCCTGGTTGGTTGGAGTATCACTTGTTCCATGAACAGCATGTTGGAGAGTTCTAACAAAGATTTTGCCTGGCTTTGTTCATGCAGTGACATCCCAGAGAGGATGTGACCTTCAGGCCATTTAACATTTGGGAGGTTAAAGTCACCTAGGAAAAGTATATTGATGTGTTGGTCCAGATTTGTCAAGACCTCTTCTATGCGTCTGAGGCTATCCTCAAATTAACCTCCTGCTTTGCGGTATTTGGTGGACAATATGTTGAGCATACAACTACATCAATTTGTTTTATGTGTACTATTAAAGTATCACAGACAGAGTTTGAGTGTGATAGGAGTAGTAGGGGTGTGACATCTTCTCGGATGTACATTGCAACTCCCCCATGACTTCTATCCCTTCTGTCTGTTTGGAGTACGGCATACTCTGGTATGTTTATCTCCGCATCTGCTATATTAGATGTTAGATGCGTTTCGCTAAGCACCATCCATATTGCTTGATTGCATGTAACTAGGTCTTTCAGGTATAGAAACTTGTCTTGCCGCCTGTTCGTAATAGGCCCCGGATATTCAGTAGGAATATGGGTGTGATATCTGTGCAGGGGTTCCTGGTGTTAGTGGTGGCCATCCCTGATCCATTGTCTGTGGTGGTCTTGGATAGTGGTTTGTGTGGTGTTGACTCTGTACCCCCTGTATCCATGTTAGTTGATGTACCATTTTTTGGGCCATGCTTAAAAAAGCTGCTGTTCAGCTGCTGCAGTTCGCACAGCCTCTGCATACAGCCTCATATAATATATATATATATATATATATACACATATATATATATATATATATATATATATATATATATACACATATATATATATTATTTATACACACACACACACATATATAATATTTATATAAATATATATATATATATATGTCTATATTATTTATATATACACGCACACACACACACACACATATATATACATATATATATATATATATATATATATATATATATATATATACAATTAAAAGGGTAAAGGTTTATCAATTTATTAATAAATCAACAATTAATAATTTTTACCAAGCCCTTCGGTATGTAAACACCATTATCGGTGGAGAACTTATTTAAAAGTTTTTATACATTTATAAACATAATTAAGGGATCAGCAAACAGTTGCTTCACCACATACCGAAGTCGAATTTACAACTAGAATATCATACTGATGAAGGAAATGGAGTGTTATCGCTCCTAAGCCAGAAACGCGTCTATGATTAACTTCGACTGGTTAATTTTCATTGTTTTTCTTCTTGTTTTGCCTTTGTGAGTTACAAGTAATGCTATCTGTTGGAGTCTCAGCTTTTTAGCTGCTATTTCTGAACTTCGGTATGTGGTGAAGCAACTGTTTGCTGATCCCTTAATTATGTTTATAAATGTATAAGAACTTTTAAATAAGTTCTCCACCGATAGTGGTGTTTACATACCGAAGGGCTTGGTAAAAATTATTAATTGTTGATTTATTAATAAATTAATAAATTGATAAACCATTACCCTTTTAATTGTAATAATTATTCACTCCCTGATAGTAAACTGCAAATTTTCTGCGGTATTGCTTGTGACGCACATGGTAATTTCTTGAGGAGGAATGGTGGACTGGCTGGCCTATGTAGGTTCGGAGGTGTTTTCAGGTTGTGCCGATGCATGATGTTCACTCTGTCATGCATGCACAATTTGCTAGCACCGTCGAATTTACAACTAGAATATCATACCGATGAAGGAAATGGAGTGTTATCGCTCCTAAGCCAGAAACGCGTCTATGATTAACTTCGACTGGTTAGTTTTCATTGTTTTTTCTTCTTGTTTTGTCTTTGTGAGTTACAAGTAATGCTATCTGTTGGAGTCTCAGCTTTTTAGCTGCTATTTCTGAACTTCGGTATGTGGTGAAGCAACTGTTTGCTGATCCCTATATATATATATATATATATATATATATATATATATATATATATAATTAACAATTTTGCCATACTGAACTACTTGGCAAAATTGTTAATTATTAATTTTATTACTAATTGACGATTCCCTGCCCTATATCTGTATATATATATATAATATTTATTAATTTAAATAATTTGGAAAAATGAATTTCCAAATCAATCAGATACAGCCCTTTAACATTACATGCTCCTGCATATCATGCAGTGGGGTCTTGATTATTATATATCTATATATTTATCTAGAAGTATACAAAGTATATAATAGAAATAAATATATATCATATATATATATATATATATATAAATATTATATATATTTATTTATCTTATATATATAGGTAGGTAGAAACTCCATAAGGTGTATCCAGTGTAAGCTATGGACACATAAGAGATGCAGCAACATCAAAGGAAGATTAACCGGGAAGATAACTTTCATGTGCGGCAGATGCACAGGGGCAATAAACACCACAGATGCTCAGAAAACAGATTCCATCACATGCCAGTGGGAGAAAGTAGAAGTAGTTGATAGCTTCCATTACCTAGATGACCAAGTCTGTATGCTCAGGTGGATGCTCAGAGTGTTACCACTAGAATAAGAATAGCCTGGGCAAAGTTCAGAAAGCTTCTACCCCTACTGGTGACAAAGAGCCTCTCGCTCTGAGAGAAAGGTACATTGTATGATGTATGTGTGCGAAATGCCATGCTTCACGGCAATGAAACATAGGCCATGACTGCTGAAGACATGGGTAGGCTCAAAACAAATGAAGCTAGCATGATCCACTGAATGTGTAATGTCAGTGTGCACACACAACAGAGTGTAAGTGCCCTCAGAGAAATACTGGACGTAAGAAGCATCGGATGTGGCATGCAAGAGAGGAGAGACGTTTGCGTTGGTATGGTCATGTACTATGGATAGATGAAGAGTGCTGTGTGAAGAAGTACCACTCCCAAACAATAGAAGGAATCCAGGGTAGAGGTAAACCCAGGAAGACATGGGATGAGGTGGTGAAGCATGGCCTTCGAATGTTGGGCAATGACAAAAGAATGTGAGTTCACAGCTGTAACGTACACCAATGCCACATAACCAGCCCACCTTGGATCGTATGGCAACATGCCGTGCTTGAGGAGACATACTGTGTCAAGTACATCAAAATCAAATCAAATCACATACAAATGGAAATTGTAGCTGTGATCTCTGTGCCGGTAGCATGTAAAAAAGCTCCCACTACACTTTTGGAGTGGTTAGCATATGGAAGGGCATCCAGCTGTAGAAACACTGCCAGATCAGACTGGAGCCCAGTGCAGCCAGCTGGTTTCCCAGACCCCAGTCAAGATGTTCAACCCATGCTAGCATGGAAAACGGACGTTAAGCGATGATGATCATTATGATGATATATATATAATATTTACATATCATCATCATCATCGTTTAACATACGCTTTCCATGCTAGCATGGGTTGGACGATTTGACTGAGGACTGGCGAACCAGATGGCTGCACCAGGCTCCAATCTGATCTGGCAGAGTTTCTACAGATGGATGCCCTTGCTAACAGGAACCCCCTCCGAGAGTGCAGTGGGTACTTTTACGTGCCACTGGCATGAGGGCCAATCAGGCGGTACTGGCAATGGCCATGCTCAAATAGTGTTTTTTATGTGCCACCTACACAGGAGCCGGTCCAGCGGCACTGGCAACGACCTTGCTCGGATGTTTTTCTGTACCAGTAAGACAATGCTGGTAACAATGACACTCAAATGGTGCTTTTCACGTACCACTGGCACAGAAGCCAGACAGCTGCTCTGGCAATGATCATGCTCGTATGGTGCTGTTAGAGCTCCACAGGCATGAGTGCCAGTCATCGAATTTGGTTCGATTTTGATTTCACTTGCCCCAACACGTCTTCGCAAGCAGAGTTTAGTGTCCAATGAAGGAAAGGTTGGCATGGGTGCCAGTCATCGAATTTGGTTCGATTTCGATTTCGATTTTACTTGCCACAACAGGTCTTTGCAAGCAGAGTTTTAGTGACCAATGAAGGAAAGGTACGCATAAGTGGGCTGGCTACACCCCTGACAGAGGCCATGGATTTAGGTCTCACTTGGCTTGCTGGGTCTTCTCACGCACAGCATATTTCCAAAGGTCTCGGTCAGAAGTCATCGCCTCAGTGAGGCCCAATGTTCGAAGGTCGTGCCTCACCACCTCAGCCCAGGTCTTCCTGGGCCTACCTTTTCCACGGGTTCCCTCAACTGCTAGGGTGTGGCACTTTTTCACACAGCTATCCTCATCCATTCTCGCCACATGACCATACCAGCGCAATTGTCTCTCTTGCACACCACAACTGATGCTTCTTAGGTCCAACTTTTCTCTCAAGGTACTTACACTCTGTCTAGTATGCACACTGACATTACACATCCATCGGAGCATACTGGCTTTATTCCTTGCGAGCTTACGCATGTCCTCAGCAGTCATGGCCCATGTTTCACTGCCATGTAACATGACTGTTCGTACACATGCATCATACAGTCTGCCTTTTAGTCTGAGCGAGAGGCCCTTTGTCACCAGCAGAGGTAAGAGCTCTCTGAACTTTGCCCAGGCTATTCTTATTCTAGCAGCTACACTTTCAGTGCACCCTCCCCTACTACTGACTTGGTCACCTAGGTAATGGAAGCTATCAACTACTTCTAGTTTTTTTCCCTGGAATGTGGAGAAGTTGTTCTCTTCACATTTTCAGTGTTTATTGCTCCTGAGCATCTGCCACATACAAAAGCTATCTTCCTAGTTAGCCTTCATTTGATATTGCTGTACCTGTTATATGTCCATAGCTTACACAGGGTACATCTTATAGAATTTATACCTACACCTTTTCTAAAGATCGAGCAGGGCAATCTACCTGAAGGGATTTGTGGTTTGTCTGCCTTCCTACTTATTAGGACTTTGGTTTTAGCTAGGTTGACTCTAAGGCCCTTCGATTCTAATCCTTGCTTCCACACCTGAAATTTCTCCTCTAGTTCTGATAGTGACTCAGCAATTAGAGCAAGGTCATCAGCATAGAGGAGCTCCCAGGGGCATCCTGTCTTGAATTCCTTTATTATTGCCTGGAGGACTATGATAAATAGGAAGGGACTGAGGACTGAACTTTGGTGGATTCCTACCTCTACTCGGAATTCTTCACTGTACTCGTTGCCAACCCTCACCTAACTGACAGCGTCCTTGTACATGGCTCGCACTGCTCTCACCATCCATTCTTCTATCCCTTGTTTCCTCATTGACCACCAGATAAGTGATCAGGGGACCCTGTCAAAGGCTTTCTCCATGTCAACGAAAGCCAGGTACAGAGGTTTATCTTTGGCTAGGTATTTCTCCTGCAGCTGTCTTACCAGAAATATAGCATCAGTGGTGCTTTTTCCTGGAACGAACCTAAACTGCATCTCATCTACACTGACTCTCTCTCTCTAATTAGTTGGGCTATGACCCTCTCCATGACTTTCATTATCTGATCCAACAGCTTGATACCTCTGTAATTATTTGTGTCTAATGCGTCACCTTTACCTTTGTAGCAGTTGACTATGGTACTGCTACACCAGTCATTGGGTATGACTCCTTCATGTATCACTTGGTTAACTATACAGGTGACTAGGCTATAGCCGACACTGCCAGATATTTTGAGCATCTCTGTAGTGATTCCTGATGGGCTGGGGGCTTTCCCTATCTTCATATTCTTAATTGCTTTATCTACCAAGGTACTGTCAACTCGGATAGCTGGTCATTCTGTTGGGTCATCGTTCAGCAGGCTCTCTTTCTCCCATTCATTCTCTTTATTGAGCAACCTTTCATAGTGGTGTCTCCAAACCTCTCTCTTTGCAGCCTCTTTTAGTGCAAGTGAACCATCATCCATGCGGACACATTTCTCTCCTGCAACATCACAATTCTCTCTCATACACTGTCTTGCAACAGGAAATACCTCAAGTCTTTGGTCCTCATGGCACAGAACATTGATAATTTTTTTCTTATCTGCTTCCCCTCTAGCTAAATAAACATGTCTTCTAGCTTTCTTTCTGGCAGTCTGATACAATTACCTGCTACCTCCGTTCTTCCAGTCCTTCCAAGCCTGTTTCTTTTGTCCAATAGCCCTGTCAACAACATTGTTCCACCACCATATTATTTTGGGTCGAGAGGGGACTTTGCACCATACACAGATCTGGTCAGTGGCCCTCAGCAGGTTGTCCCGTAGAAACCTCCAGTTGTCTTCTGCATCATGTAAAGCTATGTCACTTTTTATTTCCTCAAAGGCTTTGAGTAATATGTTTCTAAATCTCTGTCCATTCGCAGGATCTTTAAGCTTCCAGACTCTTCTCCTCCATGCTGGTCATCTTCTAGGCATTCATTTAGCCCTGATCCTGAAGTCACTAACTACCAGTCTATGTTGTGGGGTACATTCTTTGCTTGGGATATTTTGGCATTTATAAGCAGCCATCTTTCCCTTTTTCTGGCGAGGATGTAGTCAATTTGGCTAGTGTGTCAGCCAGAACGGCAGGTGACTAGGTGACTGCAGGTTTCCTGAAGTTAGTATTGCAAACCATAAGATCATTTGCATCGCAGAACTCCAGCAGAGTTTTAGCTGAAGAATAGAAAAAATTCCTATTGGAAACAATTCAAAGTTTGTACAAGTTCATACCTCATAGAATTCAAGCTGTAATTATTGCCTAAGGTGGTCCTATCCTATATTAAAATAAATTTGTTTGAAATTTTAAGGTGCTTCCATTATTTTGTCCAACCCCTGTGTATATATATATAATGTAATAACCACCCCCCTCCAATTCTTGTTAAATACAACTACCCAAAGTTTCCTGTGGAAACTGGGTTCTTGAGGTGGTCATTAAGCTCTGCAGTAATTTTGGGAGCTGTACTTTTGTGATCCTTTTGAACAATTCGCATAAGAGTCCAACGGTCCCTATCTGAAAGTTTTGTTTTTCTTCAGTTTCTGTCTACCAAATCCACTCACAAGGCTTTGGTTGGCCCGAGGCTATAGTAGAAGACACTTACCCAAGGTGCCACACAGTGAAACTGAACCCGGAACCATGTGGTTCGTAAGCAAGCGACTTACCACACAGCCACTACTACGCCTTCATCAATAAAAAATATCTCTGAAACAGCTCTAGTGACCACAATCTATGTTGTTGTCTGCCTGTCTGTCTATCTATCTATCTATCTATCTATCTATCTATCTATCTATCTATCTATATATATATATATATATATATATATATATATATATATATATGTATGTATGTATATATATATGGGAGAATATACAAAAAATAACAACAGACGAGGACAGGTGGTGTAAATAACAAAAGTATATATTAGTATGACGCTCGGGAATACGGAAAGTCTTTGACGTTTCGAGCTACGCTCTTCAACAGAAAGAATACGGAGACAAGGAGAAAAACACGGAGAAAAAAAATTGAATAGTGTTCAGTCAACGGTCAATCATAATAATGGCCGATCATAACAATGACTGACCGGAAGTGAGAAATTCTTATTTCAGGAGAGCTAAGAAAGGGGGAGATAACAAACGGTGATCGGGAACGAGGGGCTGTGTGTGGGAGGTAGACTGCTGGTGATCTTGACGTATGTAGTGTGAAAATGGGGGAAGGGAGAAAGGAAGAAAGTAGTTGGTCAGTTGTAGTGTGTGCGTGGTGTGATGCGAGGGTATTGGTGTGGTGTGCGTGGTGTGATGCAAGGGTATTGGTGTGGTGTGATGTGAGGGTGTTGGGAGGTGGGGAAGGCATGGGTGGAGTGTGGGGTAGAGGTAGGGGTATGTGGGTAGGGTGGGGTATGTGGGTAGGGGTGGGTGGTGGGTGTAAGGAATTGGATGGGGTGGAGTGGGAAGGTAGAGTAGGAGTGTGTTGGGGTGTGGTGGGATGAGCTTATGAGGGGTGTTGACGAGGAGGGAGAAGGGGAAGGTGGATGTAAGAGAGGGGGAAGATGGGTATGGGAGGGGAGAGGAGAGAGGGTGGGTATAAGAGAGGGAAGGGGGATTGAGAGAGGGGGAAGGTGGGTATGGGGGGAGAAAGAGAGGAAGAGAAAGAGAGGAAGAGAAAGAGAGTGAGAGAGAGGGAAGAGGGGTATGGGGGGGAAGAAGAAAGGAAGAGAAAGAGAGTGAGAGAGAGGGGAAGAGAGTGAGAGAGTAAGGGTGAGAGAGTAAGAGAGTAAGAGTGTAGAGAGTAAGGGTGAGAGAGTAAGAGAGTAAGAGTGTAGAGAGTAGGAGAGTAAGAGTGTAGAGAGTAAGAGTGAGAGAGGGGGGGGTACGGGAGAGGGGGGGGAAGTACGAGAGAAGAGAGTGAGAGAGAGTAAGAGAGAGGAGAGAAAGAGTAGGGGTGAAGAGAAGTGGGAGTGGAGAGAAGTATGAAGAGAGGTACAAAGAAGTAGGAGTCGGAGCAGGAGGTGGGGGAGGGGAGAGATGGGTGGTAGGAGGGAGGGTGGGGGAGAGAGACAGGAGGAGGGGGTTAGATGAAGAGTGGAGGGGAGTTGAGCCCATGTGGCGCAAAGGAGCGAAGATAGAAGATTAATCCCTGTTCACGGCGCAAACGGGAGTCCGGATGGCCCCTGTGCATGGACAATCCAAACACCGACAGGTGTTGCCGCAAGGAGTGGCCGGCAGAACGGAAGTGGCGTGACACCGGGGTGTCATTGCCGACGTTGATATCTCGGAGGTGTTCCGCGAATCGGTCGGCCAGGCGCCGCCCCGTTTGTCCGATGTACAGGGATTGGCAGAGAGAGCAGGAGAGGCAATATATGATGTTGGTAGACGTGCAGGTGAAGGAGTCGGTGATGCGATAGGGTCGGTGATGGGTGCTGGTGAGGAGGGTGGTGTTGGAGAGGTAAGGGCAAGTGCGGCAGCGTGGACGGGAGCAGGGGAAAGAGCCAGGTTGGGAGGTTGGGTTGGGGAAGAAGCTGTGGACCAAGAGGTCCCGTAGGTTGTGGGCTCGTTTGAAGGAGGGGAGGGGTCGATTAGGGAAGATGTGGGAGGTGGAGGGGTCGGACTGGAGGCGCCGAAAAGCTCGGAGAATGGAGCGTTGGAGGGGTAGGGTGGTGGGATGGTAGGTGAGGGGAAAAGGGAGGCGGGAAACGGCAGGGCGGGTTCGGGGGGAGAGAGCAGATGCACGGTCCACAGAACGTGCTCTGGCAAGGGCGGTGTGGATGGTGGTGGGTGGATATCCACGCAGGCTAAAGTGGTGAGCCATGAGTTGAGACTGAGTCTCAAAGTGATGGCTGTCGCTACAAAGTCTGCGTAGACGGAGGAATTGGGAATAGGGGATGGAAAGTTTTGTGTGTCTAGGGTGGGAGGAGGAGAAGTTGAGATAGGAGTGTGAGTCTGTGTGTTTGTAGTGGATGGAGGTGCTAAGGGCGGAGTGGAGGATGCTGACCGAAATGTCGAGAAAGGGGACAGAGGTGTCAGAGACAGTACAGGAGAAGTGGAGGGCAGGATGGAAAGATTGAACGAAAGAGAGGAACGAGTCAAGATGTTCGCGGGAGAGAGAGGTGGCACCGATACAGTCGTCGATATACCGACCGTATAGTTCGGGAGTGGGACCAGTGAAACTGGAGAATATTTGGGCCTCAACATAACCAACGAAGAGGTTCGCGTAGTTGGGGCCCATTCTCGTCCCCATGGCCACTCCCGAGATTGCTGGTAGATATCTCCCGCGAACGAGAAGCAGTTGAGAGATAGGACAAGTTCGGCCAGACGAATGAGTGTGGAGGTGTCGGGTTGTGGGTTGGGGCGTTGGTCTAGAAAAAACTTCAGGGCACACAGCCCCTCGTCGTGGGGGATCACTGTATAGAGGCTCTGGATGTCTAGAGTGAAGAGAAGCTTAGAAGGGCCGGGAGGGAAAGAGAAAGAGTTGAATAGACGAAGCGCGTGGTTAGTGTCATGAATGTGGGAAGGGAGAGAAGCCACTAGGGGGGCGAGGACCCGGTCTAGGTATTTTGAGATAAGCTCGGTGGGGCAGTTGCAGGCGGAGACGATGGGGCGGCCAGGGTTGTTCGGTTTATGGATCTTGGGGAGGAAGTAAATGGTGGGGGTGCGTGGGGTACGAACAATAAGGTTGGAGGCGGTGGCGGGGAGATGGGAGGAGAGGATGAGGTCATGGATAGTGGAGGACACAGTCTGTTGGTAGCTGGGCGTGGGGTCGGAGGGCAGAGGGCGGTAGAATGAGGTATCTCGAAGTTGACGGAGAGCTTCGGCCTCGTAGAGGTCCGCGCGCCATACTACCACGGCTCCACCCTTATCAGCCGGTTTTATGATGATGTCCGTGCGGCGTCGGAGGGATCGAAGGGCCGAGAGTTCGGCTGGGGAGATGTTGAGTCGAGATGGACGCCTGGAAAAGTTAAACCGGCCCACAGCGCGTTGGCAGGCGCCCGCGAAAAGATCAACTGCCTGGAACTGGCCAGGAGCAGGCGTCCACTGGGATGGTCGTCGGCCCAGGTCAGTGAAGCAGTCCTCGTTGGGTGCGGGTGGTGTGTTATGGAAAAGCGCACCCAACCTAACGCGGCGCACAAAGCTGTGGACATCAGCACGGGTTTGAAATTCCTTGCAGGATGGAGTGAGTGGGATGAAGCGCAGACCCCTATTGAGGACGGAGCGCTCCGCCTCAGAGAGAGGAAGATCTGGGGGAATGGTAACGACAGGCTGAAGTGGAGAAGGGGTGGGTGGAATAGAAGTAGGAGGGGATGAAGTAGGGTTAGGAGGGGCGGTCGGTATGGTGGAGGGCTGGGAGGGAGGGGGTGGAGTGTGTGTGGGAGAGGCAGGGTGGTTGGGTGTGGGTGGGGAATGCACATCAGGGAGGTAGAAGGGTGGTGGAGGGGTTGGGGTAGTGGCATCGGGTGTAGAGGAATGGAGGAGTGAGTGAAGTTTGCGGAGCTTAGTGTCGGTAAGAAATGCATGAAAGAGATGATTAAGTTGAATGATAAAGCGCAATGTATTGTGAGCATGGGAGGGTGACAGAGAGGAGAAAAATATGGAAAAGGCTGGAGGAAGAAGGCGGTCGATAGTGTGGATTTTAGAGAGATTGGAGCGAATGGTGGCCCGCATAAGGCGGTAGGATGTGGTGCGGAGTATGGGTAGAATGGTGGTAGAGGAGTGGAGAGTGGGGTGGAAATGGAGGCGGAAACCCTTAGGGATGAGGCGGTGATGTAAGCAGCGACTGAGAAACGTAATATGACTAGAGAAACGAGTCTTCTTGAATATGAGTAAGGAGAGTCGTATAGTAGGTTGAAAGTATAGAGAGGGAAGTGTGCGGAGGTATAGTTTTAGGCGGTTGTGGAGAGTGAGTTGGAAAGATTTGTAGTCAGGCATGATGGAACGAGAGAGAAAAGAAAATTAGACGTGGGAAGGAGAATTACAAAAGGTGTGGTGGAAAAAAAACAAGCGTGATGAGAAAATTGGACGTGGAAAAAAGGAAAAAAAGAAAAAAAAAAAAAAAAAAAAAAAAAAAAGGGGGGAAAAAAACTGGAAAAAAAACTTTTTTAACAGGTGTGGGGGAAAAAAAATAAAGGCATGAGGAGAAAAAACGAAAAAGGGGTTGTGAGAAGAAAATATATGCGAGATGGGAGAAAAAAACAAAGCAAAAAGGAAGATGGGACAATAGGGAGAAATGGGGTGACAGGGAGAGGAGAAAAGAAAGGGAGGGAGAAGAATACAAAGTAATAGGTGCAGATTAGAGAAGACAGATTAGGAACATCCAGAGTACGAAGAGACGGTAGGTGAAGGAAAGTAAGGTAAAAAAGGATGATAAAGGAGGTTTACAAAAGTGGAAAAGTTCGAAAGTTTTTTAGACGTCGTGGTATATTGAAGCGATTTCCAATCAGAGGATGGGTCCAGTGTAAATCCGTGGGTAGGAGAGGTGCAGCCGGAGGGTATAAAGTTCAGAATCAAACAGTCCAGATCCAGAAGGAAAGAAGGTAGAATCCAAAAGTTGGTAGTGTGTGATGAGAGGAGACAGGATTAGCTGGTGCGACCACGTGAGCGTGTATTATATGTGGGAGAATATACAAAAAATAACAACAGACGAGGACAGGTGGTGTAAATAACAAAAGTATATATTAGTATGACGCTCGGGAATACGGAAAGTCTTTGACGTTTCGAGCTACGCTCTTCAACAGAAAGAATACGGAGACAAGGAGAAAAACACGGAGAAAAAAAATTGAATAGTGTTCAGTCAACGGTCAATCATAATAATGGCCGATCATAACAATGACTGACCGGAAGTGAGAAATTCTTATTTCAGGAGAGCTAAGAAAGGGGGAGATAACAAACGGTGATCGGGAACGAGGGGCTGTGTGTGGGAGGTAGACTGCTGGTGATCTTGACGTATGTAGTGTGAAAATGGGGGAAGGGAGAAAGGAAGAAAGTAGTTGGTCAGTTGTAGTGTGTGCGTGGTGTGATGCGAGGGTATTGGTGTGGTGTGCGTGGTGTGATGCAAGGGTATTGGTGTGGTGTGATGTGAGGGTGTTGGGAGGTGGGGAAGGCATGGGTGGAGTGTGGGGTAGAGGTAGGGGTATGTAGGTAGGGTGGGGTATGTGGGTAGGGGTGGGTGGTGGGTGTAAGGAATTGGATGGGGTGGAGTGGGAAGGTATATACATACATACATATATACAAATTTTTATATATATATATATATACATACATATGTACAAATTTATATATTTATATATATGTATATATAGGTGAGAGAGTTGGTATGTGAAAGCACGTGGTTGAATGTATAAAAGACAAAAAAAATTGAAAAAAAACTACAGAACGCTTGTGTTATATGGTTAAAGTAAATATTTGAATCGTTATGTTAGTAAAATGTTATAAAATTTTGAGTATAGTAACATTGTTTTTGGAGAAATAACTGGTTTCGTATTTTCTTTTCAAATTTCTCAAATTTCTTTAACTATATCGTATCATGTCTTCACTATGGTGTAAAATATGGAGTTCCAGATAGGGGAAGGTAATCAGGGATTTTTTCCGGTATAAGGGAGATAATCAAAAATGTTGGGGATGACTAGGTTTGATTAATTTAACATGATTTGGTTTGGAAGGAATAGAATGTTACAAGTGGTTTTGCTTTATATTTTTTTCAATGAGGTGAGTTTCCTTATTTAAAAATGTTAGAAATGGTTAAGTTTTGGCTTATATTTTTCAATGAAGAAGGTTTCCTTATTTAATCTAACTTGTGTTGGTGTTCCAATGGCACATTGATAGAATGGAAAAATTACAAATTGTGGTAGAATTTGTTTTGCGCATTTCTCATTATGTTCACTCAAGGGTATCAATCTGTATTCTGGGGATGCAATCTGCTGTCGATGCAGAGTGCATTTGTGTCTGAGCGATAATCCTGTGGACCCTATGTAGCTTTGGTGGCAGCCTGAGCATCTTATGACATAAATCAGGTTTTCTGAAGCACAAGTAAAGTCAAATTTGATTTTGAATTTTTGACCCTCTTTGAAAAGGAATTCTGATCCTTCTAGAAGGTTTGGGCATGTTGCGCAATTTGGTTGATCACATTTTTTCACTTTTGCATTTGTTATTTTAGAAAATAATTTTGCCTTTGTGAGGATCTTTTTAGCAATTTCAGTTGTTTGTAGCTTTTAATGATTTTATGTATGTGTAAAATTTCCTTTAATTTGGGGTCCTTAATGTAGCATTGGTAAATTTTGGGTGATGATGGTGAAGGCTTCTTTGTTTCTGGGGTTATATGTGGATATGTATGGCAGTATTTTCGGGGAATGTGTGTTGCTGTGTTGAACTTTTCTCAAGTTTCCTATGTCGATTTGTGTTGCACGTCTGATACCATCCTCTATGAGTTGAATTGGGTAGTGTCTGTCAATTAGGGTATTTTTGAGTTCTCTGATATTTTGTTCTGACACTATTGTGCATATCCTTCTTGCAAGGTTGAAGGGGATATATATATATATAGATATATATATATATATATATATATATATATATATATATATATATATATATATATATATATATATATGTATGCAGAAGCAAGCTGGTGGTCATCTCTAGTAGATGAGGAGTGGCAGAAATAGCCTGAAACCAGGACTGGTCTACTGGTTCTATTGCTAGATGGTAGGGGTTCACTTTCTTGCTCACAATTTTATCAGATGCAGCTTTGCATCATTAACCAGCTAGAGATGTCCTCTTGGGGTTAAAACATCACAGTAGAGTCTGCTCGATTGGACAGCCATGTTAAAGTGGCTATGAATAGTAAAAATCTGAACACATATCTAGCATAAACATCATTTTTCCCTGATGAAGGAGACATTCTCTGAAAATGAATCTTAAGATTCATTTGTTATTTAGATGAATGAACCCCAGAAACAATCGTTGGAATACCTTATTTTCTTCTAACATGTAACCCAAAACTCTTTTTAGTGTCTATTATTGTCTGAATACCATATTTTAATTTAAAAAAAAAATTTTCTATTTATATTCCATTATTATTTTTATCTATATTCCATTGCTATTATCTTTATATATCCATATATTTATATGTCAATGTATATTTTTAGTATTCATATATTTTTATATTTTTATATCTCCAATATATCAATATATGTTTCAGCTTGGACAATTGTTATTTTTTATCTTAATTAAACCTGTATAGATATATATTAACCATAGATTGCCCGAATTGAACTTTTTCTATTGTGTCCATTATACTTACCTAATGCCTCAGGTTTGACTTGAGCACTTCTAAGCTGTCTATGTGTTGTGTTTCGAAAGAAAATGATAACTATGTATGTATGTATGTATGTATGTATGGATGGATGCATGGATGCATGCATGTATATATGTATATATGTATGTGTGTGTGACTGAACCCGGAGCCATGTGGTTACCAAGCAAACTTCTTTATTTCATAAATATTTGCTATACAAGCATTACAAAGAGGGGACAAACAAGGACAGACAAACGTAAAAGGGGTGAAGAAGCTGCTACAATTTAAAAGTTCTTTTTTTTTATGAATGATAAATTACGATTAAAAATTAAGATTAAAATTACAGTAAAAATTTAAAAGTTCGATGATATCACATTGCCACATGCAATGTATCTCCTGAATGAAAGGCACCCGACCACCCGGGTAGAACCTTTGCTTTTTTTCCGGGGCTCCACTTGGTGCCAATCTCTCCCAGCTTTCTTGCCACAAGCTTCCATCTTTTATCATATCCTTCTTGTGACAGGTACCTCTTCTCCAGCTTGATCTTACTACTGAGGTGGTACAAAGGTACCCATCATTATTCTAGATACAAAGGTACCCATGGCCAGATACAAAGGTACCCATCACTATTCCTTTCACATGCATCTTCCATACTGTTTCTTTCAGTTTGGCTACTACGGAGAAAAAGCAAGCCTTCCTCTCCCTGTTAAGGGAAGGAAGCAGCACAATCTCAATGATAGACTCAGCCGATAGCTGTTCTCTTCCCATTGATGACAACAGTTGTTCTGCGAAAGCTATCAGTCCTGTTAATTCCGGACACTCTATAAATGCGTGCAAGATGGTTTCCCTGTCCTGCCCACACCTCGGACATGTTGGTGAGACGGCACTTCTGTGCCTTGACAGTTTATTGCGAACAGGTAATGCCGCATGGAAGCACTGCCAAGCCACAGATTTCTGGCAATTATCCAGATACCCTGACCCGAAAGCTCTCCAGAACAGGTTGATCAACAGATTTTCATTGTAGCCCAGGGTCTTCGGACATAATCTCCACAAACCCGCTATAAAAATTCACGGTGGAACTCCTGCTGCCGGCATTGCCCGCCCAAGAAGCAACTGAAGTGCCTGATGGCACTCCAATTGCCAGTCCACCAGCCTAGGACTCTGCTTGATCCATGTACCAATGTCCGTTAAGGACGTTAACTGCAGAAGATAGAACTGGACATGCAGTGACCACACCTACTCTGTATCCAAGTAAAGCCAGAGGTGCCTCAACCTTAACGTGAATTTTCGCATCTTCAGACCACCCTTTAGTGGTTTCTGGCAGCAGACAGAGCACTTCACAAGTGGCTTTCCTCCCTTCCACAAAAAATGGAAAAGGATTCTCTCCAACTTGTTCGGCCACAAATCGGGGCAAAGCACCATGGTCAGATGGTAGGTGATTACTGATGCTATAAACATCTGCACCACCTCCACCCTCCCTAGCAAGGATAACGCCTGCCCAGACCAGGTCTGGGTTAGAGCAGTCACCTTGCTGGCAACCTCACTCCAATTTTTCTCTATCTGGAGGTCTGGACCAACCCCAAACTCTGATCAGCTTAACAGGACCTTCCATCCAACGCCCCACAATGTTAATGGACGCCATTGGCTTGCCCTTCCAGGTGCTGAGTTGCAAACCAACTGACTTGCCTTTGTTAACCTTTGCTCCTGCCACCGTCTCGTAACTTTTGATGGTCCCTTTCACCACTGGAAGCTGGCCCTCATCCGCCACAATGATGGAGATGTCATCCACATACACCGTAGCTCCTCTTTCACACCATAGATCATGTAGCACGCCCCCTAGTGCCTCCAACTTCTACAGCAATGGCTCAAGAGCCAATACATACAAAAGCAGAGATAGGGGACACCCCTGACGCACTGAGCGCTCGATCTTGAATGGCTTCGAAAAGAAACCATTCCCTTTCACAACAGATTCGATGTCGCTGTACAATGCAGCAATCCAACTGCGGAAGGTCGTGCCTAAGCCAGCCTCCTCGAGGACCGCTACCAAGTACTGATGGGCAGCCCTATCAAATGGTTTAGACTGGTCTAAATGTACTAGTGCCCCCCCCCTCTCTAAGGAGTAGCATATAAGATGGAGATTGTCATGGATAAACCTGCCCAGGATAGTGCACGTTTGCACTTCCCCTACAAGTCTGTCCATGACATGCACCAACCTTTTCGCTAGCACCTTGGCCAAAATCTTTACCTCTCTGTTCAACAGAGTTATGGACCTGAAATTTCCTATTTCGTCCCCCTTGCTTGAGTCCTTCCTGATCAATGTCACAGACTTGGGAATTCTCCCATTCTGCTGCCAATTGGTGTAGACGCTGGCCAAAAGGTGCCCGAACAAGTCTGGCATACTTTTATAAAATTCATAGGGTAGACCATCGAGACACAGTGATTTCTCCCGGGGGGCATTCGCCTAGCACCTTGATCACCTCTTCGGCCGTGATTGGCTCTTCACAGCACTCAGCCTCTCATCCCGATGGATGCGAGCTACTAGACAGGAAGTCCTTAAGGGCCTCACTGTGATCCAGCGTCCCACCCCTTCCGAACAACTCGGCAAAGTAAAGTACCTCACACATCTCATCCTGTCCCTCGACCGAACTCTCATTGTCATCAACAAGAGACCTTATTGGGGCATCATTGCTACACTAGGTTTCTACCATATTGGCCCATCTGGCAGCATTAATTCCCTCACAGCCCAATGCATGCATTTTAGCCCGAACTCTGCACCCCACATGTTTGCCTTTGAAGTGACGGTCCAAGGCCGTTCTTGCTGTCAAAATGTGAGATGCAGAGTCCAACCTCAACACCTCCTCTAGGTCCTTAACTAACTGCCCTTCTATTCTAGCCTTATCTAGTCTTAGCTGGTGGCTAAACCTAACAGACTCGAAACAGATGGCTCTCTTGTGGGTGAACCACTACCTGTTATTAATCACAGCACCGGTTAATGCCCTCTGTACTAGTTCCTTAATCTGGCTACGGTATGCGTCGCAAGTCAAAATAGACTTGTTTAGCTTCCAGTAGCCGGATCCTCTCTTAACTGTACTATCTATGTCCAATCTACACTTAACCATTCTATGGTCAGTGTAAGCTACTTAGACAAGCTATGGAACAGCTAAAACTATCTTTATCTCTAGTTCTTATCACTATCCTGTCTAAGTAAGACTTGGGCCTTCCGTCACCAGTAATCCAGGTCCACTCTGGGATGTTTGGATGGTCAAACCTGTAATGATCTGCTAGCTGAAAGTGCTTAAGCAGATCTACAAGGCGTGAGTTTGCTTTCCTACCAGTCGAGCCAACGCTATCGATGCGTGTGTCAACGATAGCGTTAAAGTCTCCTAACACCACTAATGTCTTCAACGTCAGAATAAAGTTCTCTAGGCACCGATAAAAATCAGTTTGTAATCCTCTAGCACAAGGTGCATAGATCCTGATCAACCTGAAGGCCTTATTGCTGTATATCACATCAAGGATGACCAGCCCACCTTCTGAGTCTACATAGACTGTAGTTATCTGCAGAGCCAAGCCTTTTTGTATCAGTACAACTACTCCACCTTGACCTCCGGTCTGGCCAGGAGACATGATTTTCTCATAGCCATTCAGGAGGTTTGTAGACTATCCAGCTTGGTCTCTGTAGCAACCATCACATGCATATCATGTGATCTGAGGTCATCGAGGAAACAGGCTTACTTCTACTTTGAGTTCAGACCACGCACATTCAAACATCCATGGTTAAGTGCAGCCATTAAAAACAATGGGAAAAAAAGCAAGGGTTCTACTTACCCTTAACTGGTGATGTTGGGACTGACCTTACCACATGTGAGGCAGCCCCTTTCTTCTCCTTCTTCAAGTAGCAGGGCAGGGCTATAATCCTCCTGATGTTCGTCAGATGCCTCTCCTTCAGCTGCCTGCATAGGGTTTCCCCTATCCAGGCACACCTCTCATCCATACCCCTATGTTGAGGGCATATTTTGGTCGTACAATGGGTTTTGATTACTTGATCTGTGTAAATGTCTTTAGCATTGTAATCTACCAAAATTTTATTGTCTTTTTGTTTCCCTTGGGCGTTGGGGTGTTTTTTTTTTGTTATTTGGGATGAAGTGCTGCTTTTTCCTGTGAGGGATATGGGTGGGGAAGGTGCATGTGTTTGTTTCCTAACTGTCATGAACTCCCCGTCAGCCACCTCCATGGTGTTGTCTGGGGGAGTTGTGTTTTTTTCTACAACAGGTGCCTCAGGTTTCAAGGGAATGGGCAATTTTGTTTTTGTAGGGGCTTGTGTGTGCAGGGGTTGGGTCTTTTCGTTGTTTTGTTTGGGGGCCAGCAGTGCAACAGAGCTGGTGGGAGTGTTTGTCTTTGTGGGGGCTGGTGTGTGTGTGGGCTTGGAGTTGTCTTTTCAGATGTAGGGCCTGGTGTCTGTACAAGTTTGTCGTTTTTTCTCTTTTCTTCTCTCTTTTTTCTTTCTTCACAGTCAAGGTGAATGTGGCCTTTCTTTCTGCACTCATAACAGGTGAGTTTTTTCCTTCCTCTTGTATTCGAAGGGCCACATTCTCACTCACAAGCACCCATTCTGGAAGCATTTCTATATCTTCTGGTGCACCATGAATTATGGCTGAAATGCTCTGTCCCAGTCAGTTCTGCAAAAATTTTATTTTTTCTGTCCTGTTAAACAACAGGGCAGTCATCACTTCACATGGGACGATATCTGGTGGCACTGGGAAGTGCGCCTCCCCATGTAGGTTGGCAGAAGCACCACCTCCTTTGTTTTCAGGGGGCTCACAGAGTACCCATGGGCCATCTGTTCGGTTGCAAACCTGACTTCAATTGTCGCATATGCCTTTCCCCCTCACAATGTATGCAATGTCCTCCCACATAGGGGCCAGGCATTTCTCTATTTTGTCTTCTTCAAAATGTTTAAAGCATTTATTCTCTGGACAGTAAGATTTAAACATTGCTGTTTTCCTTTTTGTCTCTATGGCGTTGGAGGTGGATGATATCTTAATATCACTGTCCTCCTCCTTCATTCTTCCAAAATATTCTTCCAGTTTTTCTACTGGAATTTCTATGGTTTCAGTTGCCACTGCAGCAACTGCCGATAATTTTTTTACAGTGTTGGCACCTCCACCAACATTAACACCACTCTCTTCGAGAGTGCATTTTTCTTTAATAATTTCGACCGACATATTCAGTTGAAATTAATTAGTACAAAAATAAAGCCTACAATGGCTTTTCAAAGTTTACAAAAAATGTTCAACAGAACTTATTGCTTCCACTTAAAGTGGAAGCCTATAAATTTTCCTCTAATAGAGGATACTAGTTCCTGTCCCACCCCCACTAGGGGCGGGGCACAAGAACAAAGTCTGAAACAACTTAAAACAGTTCGAATTTTACACAAAATTAAAAAAAGACTGCAATGCCACAATGGCCACAGAAATAAATTTAACAGTTCCTATTTCCCAGTATACCGGGGAATAGTAAAAACAAATACAACAACGGTAACAATCCAAAAATGTACAGACGTACATATAGACAATTTGACAAGAGCTGGCAAGCCAGAGGACTGTGCTAAGCTCTATTGCCTGTTTGTAAGGTTGGATGCTCTTCCTAATGCTAACCAATTTACAGATTTTACTGGGTGCTTTTTGCATAGTACCAGCACTGGTAAGATCACCAAGAAACATGCAAGACAAAGATCCTTTGACTGAGAAAGAGAATAGTATTGACGGAAGTGACTTTATGCCAGTTGATGAAAGGTTAAAATAATAATAATAGAGGAATAGAGATAGGTGTCCTGCTGAAAGATACAAGAATACCTCATTTGGAAAAGAAAGGTGAGAAAGACAGAGAGAGAGAGAGAGATGATGGTGGATATGTGCAAGACATCCTCAAGGTACAATGGGAGTTGAATATAGGTGAAGTGATACAGAGGATTGGGCAGAGAAGTTTCATAAGTATGTGTGGAAAGATGGTTAGATATGGGATAGAGATTACTGTGGTAATTGATGGTGAGAGATATAGGAATGGCTTGGGGCACAGGGAGTGACAGCAGACACACACACACAAACACGTCTTTGTGTGTGTCTAGATATCATGTGATGGTTGTAAATGAGCATCAATATCATACAAGCAGGGCTGTGTGTTTCCAAACTTTCAGGAAAAATATATCTAGGTATAGAAAAATGTTTCTTTGTTTGGAAACAAGTGAAAGGAAGGATATCTAGTCATAGAAAATCTGCTTCAACGAATTCTGTCTGACACATGGAAGCATGAAAAAGTGAATATTAAATGACGACAGTGATGATATGGACACCCCACACATTCCCCCCCACACTTACACACATGCTCCCCACACTCATACTCCCCACACTCATACACTCAAACACACAATCATCCAAACTATTTTCATAAATATGATGACATCTGTCAACTAAGATGATTCCAAAATTAGAGGTACATACTCACCAGAGCACTGTTTGTTGTTCACAAGCTGGTATCCTGATTTACAGGAACATTTGTAGCTTCCAACTAAATTGAGACAGTTATGTTGGCAGTCACCATTTTCTTTAGCACATTCATTTATATCTGAAAAATTACCATAGGAGAGGAAATTCTTGAAAATAATTCACACACAGACACGTGCAGATGGACATTTTCTATAAAAGAATGTATTTTCATATTTTCAAATGTACCTAGATATATTTCCTTCAAACCTCCTGGATTAACAAAATGCAAAAAGGCTCAGGATACCATTGCAGGTTCTAAACCATTGTCCACTACAGCCCATCCACCAACTGTGTTCGATTCACCTTCTACTCTACTACTCAACTTCTCCAGTATGCAACATGTCACAACATCCATTTTCTCCAAGTTGATCAAACTACATTTCCAATCTCTCCCAAATCCTGCCCCACTCATACATGAATATCTGATTTGCAGTTCCTTTGCTTCTAGTCAATCTCATCATGGAACCTCCATGTTCCTACTCTCACTGTAAAAACTAACCTTTTGTCAACATCACTCCAGAAGTGCAGATTCAAAATTTTTGGCTTCATTAGTAGCTCCATTATACAATGACACTGTGTACTGCACAACAAATAGCTGTAACTTGTTTGGTACCTAGCAGACAACTTCAGAGAAAAGTTTCCAATGTTCATCACAATAGCTCCAATTCCCCAAATTTATACTTCACCATTCCAACAATTCATTTCACAAATTATTTGGGATCTGATTACAAGACTTAGATTTACTTAATTGAACAAGATTAATAAATTTAATTATGCAAAATTAGCAGTTCAAAGTTGTATAGAGACATAGAAACTGTTTAAAGCTCAATAATCAGTTACTACTTTACTCCAGTTATATTAATTAACAGTGTTGATGAATTAGATCCCATGATATCAACTTTTCAGAGATTGATAGTAATTTAGAAAGGTCAGTTATTAACTACAACACTGTTTAGTAAATTCTCATTGTGATTGATGAATAAAATAAATCACTCTATACATTAACTTGATATAATAGCTGCTATTCTATAACCTCTCAGGTAATATTTTCACTTTCATCTTTAGTAATCTACTTAAGTCTAAAGATGCAGTTGCATTTTAGGAACCATAAAGTTAGACAAACAAGGCCAGCAGAGTAATAAAAGACATACCTTTATTAATGAGATGTTTCTATGTAAACAAAAGATTTTTTAAAAAATGATGGATAATATATAACTTACCTATACACTTTTTACCATTGCTAAGTTTATAACCAGGTCTACACTGACATTGGTAGCTTCCTGGTGTGTTTTTACAAATATGTTGACATCCACCATTTGACATGGAACATTCATTGATATCTAGAATAGAACATAATACCAGCTAATTGAATTAATACATTTATGTACATATACATACATGCAATATGAAAGACCGAGTATTGTGAAAGAACGAAACTTTCTTTAGGTTTGAATGAATGCCTGAACTCTTCTATACCTATTGAATACTTTTTTAATCATGTCTGTATGCATATGTACATATGCTTTTGTATATTTTTAATTAGCAGAAATTTGGAAAAGTTACTCAAGGGCCAAGAGTTTCATGAACAGTACTCATCAAACTAACTATACATATACAAAGGGAATTTCAATTACTTCTGGAGCATTCAATCAAAAATACGATTGGCAAAATGTCTATCTTTTCAAAGAGACTGTGTGTTCAAGAGAAAGAAATCTTAAGAGGTTATAAAACACAGTAAAGAAAAGAAACAAAAATAAAATGCATGTGCACACATGCATAAATGTGTGTGTGTGTGTGTGTATGTTTATACAAGGTTGGAAAGAAAGTTTTGTCAAATTTCAAGATAGGAAAGAAGCAAACACTTTTTTGGTCTTAATATATTTAATCAAGAAAATATTTCGCCTCATTATTGATAATATAATCCCCTCTATTTGGCAAATGGCCAATACCTTGAGCATAGAATTATTCAGGTTTCAAAGCAAAGAAACATTTAACATAATTTTTAACCTCACAATTGATAAATAGTTACTCTCTAGATAATATTGTAATTGTCTGAAAAGATGATAGTCACATGGAGTAAGCCCAAGAGAGTTAGGAGGATGAGACAAAATTTCCGTGACTTGGGCAATATATGGTATTGCATTATTGTGCAAGAGCAACGCCCTTTTATGATTGACCAATCAGTTTCACACAGTGCATTCAATGGGATGTTAGATAACTGCCTGATAATGTAATCCTGTGCTCTTCAGAGTTGACAGTTTTGGAAGAAAGATAAATGTAAAAGCTTTCTCATTACAGACTCCAAGAAATAACCACTTTTTCTTTGTGAGCACGAATAGAATAGTTTACAAAAATTTCAAGATTTCCATATGTTCCAACCCTGTAGAGCACAGTCTGGCTAGGATCCATATGTAGAATAATTTCTATGAACCTCATAAATGCTTCTTTCTCTTATTGTTTCAGGTTCTGTCACTTTTTATCTATCTCTACTCTCTGGTGTAATTTACTTGTTTTCTTTTTTACTTCTTTACATAGGAGTAATATACCTCTATTTATACATACATAGATATAAAATTTTATCTAAACCTACTTTTCCTGGGAAGGGCTTCTGCTCCTCAAACTCCTTACTTCATTTCCTACATATGTTTATACTTTTTTCAATGGTGATGCTTTCTGTGTATATGTCATCCTCCTCCTCCTCCTCCTCCTCCTCCTCATCAACATCATTGTTTAACGTTCGCCTTCTATGCTAGCATGGGTAGGACAGTTTCAGAAGAACTGACCAGGCAGAAGCCTTCACCAGATTTCTGTGACTGTTTTGGCAGGATTTTTAAAGTTAGAAGCCCTTCCTAACACCAACTACTCAGCGGAGTGGACTTAGTACTTTTTATGTGGCACAAACACAGACACAGTCAGTTTTGACAAAGTTTTTACAGCTGGATGCCCTTCTGAACACCAACCACTTTACAGGACAGGGTGCTTTTAAGTGGCACCTGCACTGACAGAAAGACAAAAAACTTTCAAGAGGGGAGGGGGCATTGTAAGAGACAATCTTGTGTCAGATGATGAAATGTTATAGAGGGGAAAAGAGACAAAAACATGTGTCTTGCTGTAGAGGAAGTACAAGGTTACCCAGCCTGAGAGAGAGAGAGAGAGAGATAGAGAGGAAAATCAGGAATGAAGACAGAAACAGGTGCACTACCGCAAAGGAAATACATGGTTACCCAACCCGAGGGAAATGCAGGAGAAGGAGAGAGTGAGTGAGAGACAGCAAGATAGAGATGGTGACAAAATGTTGGACATACTCACAAGGGACGGGGATCAGAATATAAATCGGATAGTTCAGTAAAGGAAGAGAGAAATATAGATGGTGGCAAGTGCCAGGGCATACCCTTGAAGTTCAAACATTATAAGTGGCAGGATATTGCAAAGGAAGTGTGATTGAAGATTGTGGAGGGGGAAGTGAGTGGCAAAAGCCTGGGTATGTAGTGTTGGTAGGTTGCTGAATAGCAATGATACAGAAGAATAGGGCCGTGAGGACAGGATTGGGGAGTAAGAGCAAGGCATAGTGCATGAAGGAGGAAATGTGAGGAAGAAAAGAGATGTGGAGAGGTAGATTGGTCTGTTGGGGTAGGATGAGTGAAGAGTTTTCTTGTTACATGTGTGTGGAAATTAACTAAGTGTACGAATTTAAAGGAAATTTTTGAAGTTACTTTTGTTAGTAAATTATGAACTTACTTTTAACAGTAATTCAATCAACAACAAAAAAACACAAAATGTTGCAAAATTAAATAAGAAATTTGTAGGCGAGTTTAATGAAGTGTACAGAAAACAGAAATTACTTTCATCAGTAATTGTGAACTTCTTTCTGTCAGTAATTTGTTGTTGTTATTGTTTGTAAATAGCGATTGAACACTAACAGAGAATACAATAGCAACTGAACTTAAACTGAAAACAACAGTGTCTGAAAAATGAAAGTGAAAACAAGAGAGAGTGAGCGAGATATAAAGAGATGGGGGGAGAGAGAGCTAGCTAGTTAGACAAATAAGATAGATAAAGATTGGTAAATAAAAAGAGAGATAGAGAGATAGAGGTGGATAGGGAGATATAGATAGAGAGATAGAAAGAGATGGAAAGAAAGATATAGATAGAGAGATATAGAGAGATATAAAAATAGATAGAGAGAGATGGATAGAAAGATATAGATTGAGAGATATAGACATCAATGACGCTAGAAAACTGGAAGTAGATATTTAAAAAACTTTCAAAGACGTTAATCTAATATAAAAAGCAAAACTTAAAATTTTTTTTTATGACCAATGGATGTAAGGTAGATAATCAATTTCTGAAAGTTACTTCACAAAGAGTTGCCTCCATTCTCTACATAATCCAGGAATGGGTATTTTCCATACCCAGGGTGCCCGTTACTCATTATGTGAAAAATTTTAAGAATCTAAAACCATCTTTGGAACATAGATAATATATGTTCCCAGTTCGGAGAAAATTAGTTGGAAACTATGGCCATTATAATCTTTCACACACACACACACACACACACAAGCAGACAGAAAGGGATTCATATTATAGATATATATACACACACACATATATATATAAAGATGTGTGTGTATATATATATATATATATATATATATATATATATATATACATATATATACACACACACACTTATATATATACATATATACATACGTATATATACATTATATATACATATATATATATACACATATATATATATACATATATATACACACATATATATATATATGGTGGTGGTGGTGGTGGTGGTTGTCTACTCCTTACACAGAGTTTGACCACCTCCTGTACTTACACCTTAGCCCCTTCATGGCGTCTGATGTGGCTTTTTAAACCAGACAATGTTCTGAAAAAAACACCCACACAGATTGCACCTCTGATTTGAACCACCAATACTTGCAGATAAATTCTGCTCATTGTGGATCTTAACATGTCTTTTAAGACCCCCATTGGATTTGCAAGCCTTCTGGCATACACAATATTCAAACGTGTGCACAGACTTATAGTCAGAATAGTTGGTTGAAGTTTGTTTTCCATGGGTTCGCAGGTGAGATTTGAGGCCAGCCGAAGACAGGCATGGTCTGTCACAGACTATGCACACAAAAAGGTCCTTATCATTCACCTTCTCGATCTTTACATTCTTCCTTAAATATCTTTCGAGTCTTGCTTGCATTATCCTGGCATCTTCAAACGCTTTCATTCCATTCCACACTTATATATATATATACATATCTATATACATATATACATATATACATATACATACATACATATATATATATATATATATATATATATATATATATATATATATATATATATATATATATATACATATATATACATATATATATAAATACATATATATATACATATATATATATATATATATATATATATACATATATATATATATATATACATATATATATATAAATATATATATATATATATGGTTGAGGAGGGTATTGGATTTAACCAAACCCCGGAGGATACAGGTAATACCGAGTAAGTGCTGTATACCGA